>NC_048238.1:56945835-57019540 GCF_002007445.2 Ailuropoda melanoleuca | reverse complement strand
GTGTTCCCTCTCTCGCTGGCTGTCTCTGTCTCTGTCGAATAAATAAATAAAATCTTTTAAAAAAATAAAAAAATAAAAATAAAAGTGGGTTCCTTGAGTGCAACTTATAGAGCATGGAAACAGTGGGTTTTCTGTGTTTGGCAGCAGCCCAGCATGGGGCTTCCTCTGGGTTTGGGACTCCAGGGAATGAAAGAAAAGTCAGGAGCTGGCTGGCGTTCTGGGAGATGGAAGCAGGCCCCTCCTGGTGATCCCCTGCCTCATGTTCTTTTCTCCCACTGTGCTACACCTAGCCTGCCTAAGGCACCAGCTGTCCTTGCTCTGCTTCTCTGCAGGGTTCTCTGTTACACGGAGCTAAGTGAATACAACAAAGGTCCCTTATCTGGGCACTTCAAAGAGAATCAGTGGCCCTAGTGTGTGGACCATAGCAGCCAGCTTCCTAAGTAGATTGAGGGACGTCACCAGCTTTTGTACCTCACTGCCAGCAAGATTGAGGAGCATAAGAGAACTACTCACATTTCCTTCCATTTAATACCTACATTTTCGTTGGGAAATGTGACTGCGCTCATTATTCTGTGGAACCTTTTTCTATGCCAAAGGACCAAGAATAATGATCTTACTATGAGAGACCAAACAATCTCGGCTGTATCAAGCCTGCCTAACCCTTAAAATTTTACTACTAATGGTAGCAATGGACCTTACTGCTGCTTTTAAAATCCATTTTGTGTGGTGCCTGGGTGGCTCAGTTGATTAAGCTCAGGTCATGATCTTAGGGTCCTGGGATGAAGTCCCACATCGAGCTCCCTGCTCAACAGGGAGTCTGCTTCTCCCTCTCCCTCTGCCCCACCAGCCCCGCTCCTGCACGCTCCTGCACATGCACACGAGCTCTCTCTCTCTCAAATAAAACCTAAAAACACAAGAAAAAAAAAACCCATTTTGTGCTAGAAAGATGCATATGTCAAATTGAAGAGATAGACTCATATCATTAGACTAGAAAATAATTTTATAGGTAATTTTAGAGTTCAACTCCATCAACTTTCAGTGAAGAGGTATTTCAAAGAGTAAGTCCTCCTTTACCATACAGAAAAGATGGACTGAGAAAACAAAAATTGACCCTGATACTGGATTACGGTAATAATTTCACAACTGTATACATATAATTTAACTATCCATAGACAATGAGTGAATTTTATGGTATGTAAAATTTATACTTCAATAAAGCTATTTTTAACCAAAAAATGGGTTCCTTGAACAGTTGTTTCTCAGTTGATTCTGAAGATGAACAGTGTTTTCCCATAGAAAGAACATTAAACATGATGGCTAGGTTCACAGACTGGTCTTCAGAAGTTTCTTGGCAATAATGAAGCTAGATATAGATAATAGATATATATTAATAGTATTTTAGCACTGATTTTTATGAAGAAATGCACAGTGAGTTCCAATTACGAAATCAAGATTCCAACGGACACTTATCGATTCACATTTCCAGCTCTGGAAAAGACTTCTCTGCCCCATGGAGGCAGTGATAGGGGTAAGTGATGACTGTCCTCAACAATAACAAGTGAACTCATGCCAGGTCTTTCACAGATGGGAATACAAACTAAAACTCTACAGGGATTCTAAAAGACAATTTGGCGATATTTATCAAAAGCCTGAAAATATGCATGCCCTTTTAACCCAGAAATTCCACTTCTAAGAATATATCAGAAAAGGGAAAAGTACAGACAACTGTACTTAAAATGTATGGCTAAGATGCTCATCACAACATCGTTTATATGATTGAAAAACTGGAACCAGGGGCGCCTGGGTGGCACAGCGGTTAAGCGTCTGCCTTCGGCTCAGGGCGTGATCCCGGCGTTCTGGGATCGAGCCCCACGTCAGGCTCCTCCGCTATGAGCCTGCTTCTTCCTCTCCCACTCCCTGTGCTTGTGTTCCCTCTCTCGCTGGCTGTCTCTATCTCTGTCAAATAAATAAATAAAATCTTAAAAAAGAAAAAAGAAAAAAAAAAGAAAAACTGGAACCAACCGAAATATCAATATGGGATTGGTCAAATAAATTATCATACATCTATTAAAAACACATAGTTGTATACTTAATGACACCAAAAGACATCCATAATGAGTTAAGTAAAAAAACAGAGGCTACAAAGGCTAACTGTAGACTGTAGTCCTACTTTTGTAAAAATATTTTATACATTATTATACAGAATATATATGTAGGAGAAAAATACTTTTGGAAGAATTGGGGGTTTTAAGATTTTTATTTATTTATTTGGGAGAGAGAGAGAGAGGGAGAGAACACGAGCAGAGGGGAGGGGCAGTAGGAGGAGAAGCAGATTCCCTACTGAGCAGGGAGCCCGATGTAGGGCTCGATCCCAGAACCCTGGAATCATGACCTGAGCTGAAGGCAGACGCTTAATCAACTTAGCCACCCAGGTGCCCCACTTTTGGAAGAATTTATATTATAATCTTAACAATGGCTAATACCTGGATGATGGAATTAGGGTAATTTTTACTTTCTTCATTCATTTAGTTAGCAAATATTTATTAAATTCCTACTACGTTTCAAGTACTACTCCAGATGCTGGTGATACAGCAATGAAGAACATAGACACAGTCCACACTCTCACGGGGCTTACATTCTCATGAGGGAGATGGACAGTAAGCCAACAAAGTAATATAGAAAATCAAGTAGTGATAAATGTTATAAAGAAAAAATAAAACCCAAGAAGGAGAGATATCTAAATATTGCCTAGATTTTGTTTTTACATTGACCATTTACTAATCTTCTAATAAGAAAGAAAAAGTATTTTTATTTTAGAAAAAGTTAATGTATTTCAAGGATATCTTTGGAGGATCCATACATTGATAAGGGACAGGACCAAGACATATTTAAGACCTCTGAATGACTGGGACACCTGGGTGGCTCAGTCGTTAAGCGTCTGCCTTCGGCTCAGGGCGTGATCCTGGCATTCTGGGATCGAGCCTCACATCAGGCTCTTCCACTGGGAGCCTGCTTCTTCCTCTCCCACTCCCCCTGCTTGTGTTCCCTCTCTCGCTGGCTGTCTCTCTCTCTCTGTCGAATGAATAAATAAAATCTTTAAAATAATAAAAAAATAATTTTGAAATTTTAAAAAAAGACCTCTGAATGACTAAAATTTAAAGGGTAGACTTCAGTTATCTGGAATATTCACTTCTGTGAAATCCCTCATTCCTCACTGACGCTTAGTAAAAGGTACTATAGATCACAAAAGACCCTGGACTGCACTGGAGGCTCAATTTCAAGGGATCCCCAGAGGCTCACTTAAAACCTCTCTACTCAATACAGATAAGCCTATTAAACCCCAAAAAGTTGTTTGGTTTCAATTCCAAAACTGTAGAACTATAACTCTAGAGACATTTGTTGAGATCACCTTATGGAGATGGGGGGGGGAAAGCCCTATTACTTTCTACAGGTGTATATAGTGAGCCAAGGCTTTCCTTAGTTCTCTGAGACCATGAAGTTTTTTAAGGCAAAGGAGTCTGGAATAAAGGCCAAAAAGGGATCTAGAGTTGAAACCACAGAGACATGAGCAGAATATTCTGTAAGTCCAAAGGATTAAATTTCTTTTTTTTTAATTCTTTTTTTATAATAATATTTTTTATTATATTACGTTAGTCACCATACAGTACATCCCTGGTTTTTGATGTTAACACCCAGTGCACCATGCAATACGTGCCCTCCTTACTACCCATGCAATACGTGCCCTCCTTACTACCCATCACCACCCTATCCCATTCCCCCACCCCCCTCCCCTCTGAAGCCCTCAGTTTGTTTCTCAGAGTCCATAGTCCCTCATGCAAAGGATTAAATTTCTAAGTGCAGCCTCCATTGATAAGCGAAAATATGTATGATGTGTTTGAAATTACAAACATATCTAGATATTACAGATCCTCCTATCAGGAGGGAAAAAAAGTATGGGAATTGATGATGGCTATTTTACCGACCTCTCTCTTCCCTGGGCTAGTCTCCGTCTTAACTAACAGCAGAGGTACTGGTGATGGGTAGTAAGAAGGGCACGTATTGCATGGTGCACTGGGTGTTATACGCAACTAATGAATCATCGAACTTTACATCAGAAACCAGGGATGTACTGTATGGTGACTAACATAATATAATTTAAAAATTTTTAAAAAAATAAGTATAGCTAATGACACCAGAAGACAAGTACACACACAGAGCTGAGATCTGTAACTTCGGCTTCATTAATACTATTCAATCAGCCAAACCAAAAAGATATCAGGTAGATTTATACCACCAACCCCATGCACACTAACATTTGACTTCTACTGGAGGAAACTGTAATACTCAGTGTATGTGGTATATCTTGGTGACTCATGTTGCTGATTATGCAAAAGTATCTTCCCTATCAGGTAAGAATATAATCAATCTTTCCAGGACTTAAAAAAAAGCAGTTAAAATATTGGTAGAAAAATTACTTTGTCTTAATTCTTAGAGATGAAATATTTGTATGCTATGACTAAAACCTAAAAAATATGTATCTGTTTTTCAGAATACTTTGACTACTTCTAACATCTATATTTTTCATAAATTATCTTTTTATCAAAACAAGGTCCAAAGAACAATTTTCAGCATGAAGCAGACACTCTGTAAATATAGTCCAGATCTATATTCCCACCCACACCCAATCCCCCAATTTCTTTAATGTCCTGTTTTATACACTTTGCTTAACAAAGGTGAAAATCTGATAAAATTGTCTCCTGTTCAAAGTTCAGTCACCATCAGAACAGAAAAGGACTGGGGCGCCTGGGTGGCTCAGTAGGTTAAGTGTCTGCTTTCAGCTTGGGTCATGATCCCAGTGTTCTGGGGTCGGGCTCCCTGTTTGGGGGGGGCCTGCTTCTCCCTCTTCCTTTGCCTGCTGCTCCCCCTGCTTGTGCTCTCTTTCTCTCTGTCAAATAAATAAAATATTTTTTTAAATTACACAAAAAAGAACAGATAAGGATGAAAAATTATGTACTAGGAATATATAGGGAGTTCAGTTTTTAAAAAGGGAATAGCAATTCCAAATTGTCAAAAACAACTGTTTAGCCAGGTATTTTTTATACAGATGAATAAGAATGAATTCAGAGAAGGCCTACATCATTCCATATCCTTTAGAGTTTTTAACTGGGAAGTTTCAAATGCTTTGTTTTTTGTTTTTTAAGTAGGCTCCACACCCAACATGGGGTTTGAACTCTGAACCTGAGCCAGCCAGGTACCCCTGAAGTGCTTTGTTATCGCAAGCAAGCAGAAGTCCTAATACTGATGGCTAATCAAATCCACTGAATTGCTGGGAAAAAAGATTAATTTGAATTCAATGCACATTTGTTGAACAGAAATCAAGACAAATAGCCAACAACATTTACTATTTTTGGAAATTAAAATACAAATTCATTATGATTTGCAGGAAGTTCTTTTATTTATTTATTTTTTTTTTTCAGAATTCATTCCTCCGTTCTGGGGTTCTGTGCTCTCTTAGAAAGCACTAGGATGGGGGTGCCTGGGTGGCTCAGTTGTTAAGCGTCTGCCTTCGGCTCAGGGCGTGACCCCGGAGTCCTGGGATCGAGCCCCACATCAGGCTCCTTTGCTGGGAGCCTGCTTCTTCCTTTCCCACTCCCCCTGCTTGTGTTCCCTCTCTCACTGGCTGTCTCTCTCTGTCAAATAAATAAATAAAATCTTTAAAAAAAAAAACAAAAAAAGCACTAGGATGAACTTTGTCATCTTACAAAACTAAGACTCAAAAATACACTGAAATTCTTAGAAAGTGGGTTTTGGATGAACTTTGTCATCTTACAAAACTAAGGCTCAAACATAGGCAAACAGGCTGAAATTCTTAGAAAGTTGGTTTTGGTAGAGTAAAAAACATGCTTTACCTACAAGGGAGCTTCTCCCTCCCCAATTTCAGACATGCAATTTTCACAAAGTGGATGCTTCCCTTCAGTTAGTTTGCTTTAAAGTGGGTTGAATTTTCGAATTCTGAAAAAGCTGTAGGAAGTCAAGCTATAGTAAATTCTAAATTTCAATTTAGTATATTCTCTTGGGTCTTTAAAATAAATTATCAAAGTGCCTTTTCTCTTGCCTTACCTGCCTTTTTTTCTACTTTCAATGAAGGGTTCATGTGCACATGCTCGTACACACACACACACACACACCCCAGAAAGAAGTCAGATACAGACTAAACTTACATCTTTCAGCTAAAAACAACACCTCCTTTTGAAAAAGGAATGACAATGAATGTAGGAAATTAAAGTTGGACATAGCACAGAGAAAGGTAAACAGATCAAATTAGGAAAAGTTTAAGTATCTATGTTCAAAGATGATACTGCCATACTTTGGTGTAAAACAAATTATATCTGGCCAGATACTTGCAAATCAGTCTCCTCAACATGCATGCACAATGAGTCTGATGGAAATGGATGGATTAACCTGAAAAGTTTCATATCATAACTATAAGCCAAGTTCATAAAAAGTGGGTAGAGCATGAGCAATATAAAAAGACAAAAGGAAATAAAATGCCGGTTGAATAGAGAGAGGAAAAATTGTGTGTGGGAGCAGGAAAGCAGGTTTGCCCAGTCAGAACTGAGGGTGCAGGTGGGAATACAATATCACAAAAGATACGACAACATATCCTTACATTCACACAGCACAATTCTGTTTACAAAGGAGTGCTTCATAAATTATTTCATTAGAGACAGCAAGTATATTCATTAAGCCATTCATTAATTTGATATACATTAAAGAGAACATCGTTGGCACCAGACAGACTTGGATTTGAATCCAAATTCTGCCCCTTAGTAGCTGTGTGACTTTCAGCAAATTGTTTGATCTCTCTGATGCACAGTTTTCTCATTTAAAAAATACAGGTAACTTTTACTCACGGGACTGCTGAGAGGAATATTATGAGGTAACACATGTAAAGTGCTTAGCACATAATTCCATATCTTCTTCACCTTACTAATATTGCCAAGTTCCTAGTATCTTCTAGGTTCTGTGCTAGGCCCAACTGGGGATACAAAGGTGAATGAATATGACATAGGCTCTGCCTTCAAGGCGCTCAGCAATGCATGTTATACTGGTCTAAAGGACGAAGGAAGGAAGTTCAAAGACTTCACAGAAGAGATGCTTTGTGTCTTTTTTCCTTTTAAAATATAATAAACATCAACTGGAGAAAAACAGAAAACACAGACAAGCAAATAAAACAATAAGCAACTAATCAGGGACACCTGGGTGGCTCAGTCGGTTAAGCATCTGCCTTCCCCTCGGGTCATGATCCCAGAATCCCGGGACTGAGTCCTACCTCATGTCTCACATCAGGCTCCCTGCTCAGTGGGGAGTCTGCTTCTCCCTCTGCCCCTCATCCTGCTCATGCCCTCTCTCTCCCCCTCACTCTCTCTCTAAAATAAATAAAATCTTTTAAAAAATTTTTTAAAAAAACAACAGATCAGTCCACTACCAAGAGATAACTAAATGAACATTCTGAGGTAGGGGTGTGTGTGTGTGTGTAAATTTAGGAGATTATTTTATGCCTGTATATGTATAAACACACACATTTTTAATATGGCACGCCTGGGTGGCTCAGCCATTAAGCGTCTGCCTTCGGCTCAGGTCGTGATTGGGATCGAGCCCCGCATCTGGCTCCCTGCTCAGCGGGAAGCCTGCTTCTCCCTCTCCCACCCCACCTGCTGGTGTTCCCTCTCTTGCTGTGTCTCTCTCTGTGTCCAATAAATAAATAAAATCTTAAAAAAATAAATAAACACACATTTTTAATAAAAATTATGTACTATGTTTTGACATGCTTCTTTTCATTCCACACTTATAACAATTTTTGTCAGTAAATAATAATATATAGTGATACCTAATGTTTTTTACTATTTTAGTCTTCACAACTTAATGGAATAGGTACTAATTTTATCTCCATTTCACAGATGATGAAATTGAGACAGAGAGAGGTTATGGTACTTTCCCAAGGTCATAAAGCTAATATGTGACATAATTGAAATCGGAACCCAGTAACTCTGATCCAGAGTCAGTGCTTTTATTTTTGAAGAGAGAGAGACAGCGGGCGGGGGGGTGGAGGGAGGAACAGACGGAGAGGGACAAGCAGACTCCCCACTGAGCAAGGAGCCCAAAGCAGGGCTGGATCTCACAACCCCTGAGGACACAACCTGAGCTGAAACCAAGAGCCTGACACTTAACCCACTGTGCCACCCAGGTGCCCCTACTGTAATGCAGTTCGATGATTCATTAGTTGCGCATGACACCCAGTGCACCATGCAATACGTGCCTTCCTTACTACCCATCACCAGCCTATCCCATTCCCCCACCCCCCTCCCCTCTGAAGCCCTCAGTTTGTTTCTCAGAGTCCATAGTCTCTCATGCTTCGTTCCCCCTTCTGACTACCCCCCTTTTTTATCCCTTTCTTCTCCTACCGATCTTCCTAGTTCTTATGTTCCACAGATGAGAGAAACCATATGATAATTGTCTTTCTCTGCTTGACCTACCATAATTTTTAAAAAGGGTATAGCCCAGAAGGGAAATGATTAGGGACTAAATGGAGATAGAGAGGAGGGAGAAATTTTTAGAAATATCAAGAACTAGACAACAGGGGTGCCTGGCTGGCTCAGTTGGTACAGCATGTGACTCTTGACCTCAGGGTTGTAAGTTCAAGCCCCATGTTGAGTGTAGAGCTTACTTTAAAAAAAAAGAAGAACTAGACAACAGACTTGGTGACTGACTGAATGCGGGGTGAGGAAAAAAATAACTCTTGGGTTTCTAGGTAGAGAGGAGTGGCATTATTAGGTTTCCTTTTATAGATAAGGAAACAAAGGCCCAGAAACACAAAATAATTTGTCCAAAGTACAGTTTGTTAATAGCAGAATTGGAACTTAAATTCTAGACTCCTGTCTCAAAGTCAGTACTCTTTCCACTACAAGACAATACATCAAGAAAGAATAGTATCCTACATTTGTATGGCACTCTATAATTTATAAAGTGCTTTCATATATATTATTTCACTTGATACTCTTAACAACCTATGAGTTAGGGCAGATATCATCATCATTTTACTGACGAGTACACTTAAATAGAGTAAGAAAACTGATGGAACTCCTTAAAATCCTCGAAGATCTAAATTTCATCTGTTGGATTACAGAAAAGCCTCAAGGTGGGAAGTGAGATTCAAGTGATGAACTTGGGACTACCACGGCTGCTGAATGTTGTAGGTATTGAGAAGAGAAAAGGGGCTAGAAATTGAAGTGGTTTGGGTAGGTTTCAGGATGGCCATATTGTATAACTCCACATCATAACATCTATAGACATATATATTTATAATATTTGTAGACTAACAATGTGACTGCTGCCCCCTGGAGTTGTGTAAGACAACAGCCCTAGATGAAATAAAGTAGAAGTCCCCAACCTGCAGATCAGGATCTACTGGTAGGTCTAGAAACCTTGCTTCATGGAGCTCCAAGGTGGTTTCCAATAATGTTTTCGCCACTCTGCTATATCCCCTTTCTGTCACACATCCCAGCTATCCCAGCTAATATTCCCAGAGTGAAAGCGAGAACAGTACAGCCAGCAACTACTTCTCAGGAATTACAATGACTGTATCTGCCCTGGTCTCAAGATTCAGATTAAAAGAAGGTCCTCCGGGGTCACCTGGCTGGCTCAATTGGTAGAGCACATGACTCTTGATCTCAAGGTTGTGAGTTCAAGCCCCACATTGGGCATGGAACCCACTTTTAAAAAAATAAAGAAAAAGAAGGTCCTCCATATAATAAGGTTGGAGATCACCCTAATAAAGGATTGGGATGAGACAAAAATGGTCTTGTGTGATCATTTCTACTTATCTGGTGGAAAAAAAATCTAGAAAGTGCCAGAATAATACTGTTAAACCTTCTTAGAACATGATCGTACTTACATTAAATTTTCAAAGGTAACAAGAGACAAAAGGCAGGTCATAACAGGCATTCATTTGGCAATCCACTCATGCCTTGAGAGAATACTAAAACAGATTATAAACAAAACTTACTATATAAGCTTTTGACCAAGTTGTGATTAGGTAAAATACAAAACTAGGACACAATGGTCTAATCAGATGCTTCAAATATAGAAGATAATCTGAAACTGACCAGATGCTTCAACTGTAGAACAAAACCTAAAATGACCACTGGTAGTCTTCAAGTGGCTGAGTCAAATAACTGCAGTTAAGTTTCTTTTCCTCATATTTGGACAAAGGAAGCACACAGTTCATAAAGAAACAGAACTGAAAACAAAGGCTAGGCAAATGCACTGTATTTTGCTTGAAGATATATCTGATGGCATTCTACCAACCATCACAGAATGTATTTCTTTCTCTTTCCTTGCCTAACCTCCTTCTACTTCTGACTTCTTGGACTTCCCACTGGCACTTCATGTACACACTGCTCTCTAGTGCTACTTGGTGCTACTAGCGTTACTGATCCCAGCTTCTCTACATAAATACCATTTTATTGCTTACATAGTTGTATCACGAAGAAAACTTAATACAAAATTCTAAACTCGTGGGGGGGGGGCACCTGAATGACTCAGGTGGAGTCTTGATTTTGGCTAAGGTCATGATCTCAGGGTCATGAGATTAAGCACTGAGCCTGCTTAAGATTCTTTCTCTCTCCCTTTCCCTCTGCCCCGTCCTTCACGTGCACACTCTCTCTCAAAAAAAAAGAAGAAAGAAAGAAAGAAAGAAAGAAAGAAAGAAAGAAAGAAAGAAAGAAAGAAAAAATTCTAAATTCAAGGAACAGGGGCACCTGGATGGTTCAGTTGGTCAAGCTTCTGCCTTCGGCTCAGGTCATGATCCCGGGGTCCTGGGATCGAGTCCCATGTCAGGCTCCTTGCCCAGCGGGAAGCCGCTTCTCCCTCTGCCTGCTGCTCCCCCTACTTGTGCTCTCCCTCTCTCCATCAAATAAATAAATAAAATCTTTAAAAAAACAAAAAAATATAGGGGCGCCTGGGTGGCACAGCGGTTAAGCGTCTGCCTTCGGCTCAGGGCGTGATCCCGGCGTTGCGGGATCGAGCCCCACATCAGGCTCCTCTGCTATGAGCCTGCTTCTTCCTCTCCCACTCCCCCTGCTAGTGTTCCCTCTCTCGCTGGCTGTCTCTATCTCTGTTGAATAAATAAATAAAATCTTTAAAAAAAAAAAAAAAAAAAAAAAAAAAAAAAAAAAAATATAAATAAATAAAATAAACTCAGGGAACAAATTAGAATGAAAATGGGATCAAATCGAGGCCTATGACTCCAAAGCCCATGCATGCTAACTCTCTCCAAAACACTGAATCCAAGGAATTTACCGCAGATTAAACAGCTGCTCAAAGCATTCAAAAGATGGCTGTATTAGAAAAACCTAGTCTTCCTTTTCATGTTTCTCCTTACCTCCCATACTACTACCACACTCACAACATTTCTGGCACCAGATATGTGGCAGTTTTCCCCTACCAAGCAATTCTCTGTGACACCAGCTAGGTGTCCTACAATTTAACTCAATTCTGACACCTATCTACCTAGAGATAGGGTCAGATCCCACAGATTAAGGGCTTAATCCCACAAGACTGTTCCCACCCCACTTTCCACAGACTTAAACAGCTATTCAAAGCATTCAAAAGATGGCCCTCATCTATCCCTTTCAATACTCTTCCCCCAACATAAAATCTCTACTACAATCAGGCAAGTACCTCACTACCATATAGTCCATGCTTGCCATTTCTTTCTATGATTTTGTTTAGACTGGTCCCCTCACCTGGAATGCTCTCTTCCACATATTTAAATCCTATCACCTCGCTCATCTGTAAACTACAGAAAAGCAGGACCATATCTGTTGTATACACTATCATATACCCAGTACCTTGCAAATGGCAGCTACTCAGATAATTGCTGAGTTAGTAAATGAACCCACCTCCTCCATGAAAAGCACGTCAAATACTCATACCCACTTTCTTTTTGAATTCTGAATACCCTTGGAATCAGCATCATAGTTTAGTACCTAATTTCTCTGTAATTGTTTGGTATTAGATTTCTTTCTCTGGTTAGATATTCGAGCATATGCCTTATGCTTCTTTGCGTATCTTACAGAACCCACATAAACACTAGATATACAGCAAGCACATAATAAATGTGTATTCATTGGCGTGCTGATGTAATTCATAAAAACTCAACTTACATACAACTTTGTAAGAATGCAGCTATTTTGCAGAGTAGGTCAGACCTACATAAAGCCTTTCCCTCTGTCTATATTTTATATTTCAGAGATCATTCAAAAGTATGTTTCAGCATTTGGCTATTAGAGAAATAATCCAGAAAAGCTCAATGGCCCAGAGTCTGTAGCTCACAAGCAGACCGTCATGAGTTTTCTCGGTGGTGAAGCAGAAAGAGTAAGTACATCAAGGTGATCTGACTTGCTAGCTGTTATAATGAGTTTTGAGATGTGATGTTGCATACTGTAGGTGCAATGTAGGCTACTATGCCCTTCCAAGCTGAGTTTTCCATTTTCTGTGGTGTAATTTAGAAACTGAATATTGCTTGCAGGTACTGACTGATTAGTATATTCCTCCTACAGTCCACCAAATTTATAGTACTGCAAAACTACAATTTATGATTTTATTATATAGGTGGCTAACATTACTTTTACAGTAAATAATTTTTATTTATTTTATATTTTTTAAAGATTTTATTTATTTATTTGACAGAGAGACAGCCAGCGAGAGAGAGAACATAAGCAAGGGGAGTGGGAAAGGAAGAAGCAGGCTCCCAGCAGAGGAGCCCGATGTGGGGCTCGATCCCAGGACTCTAGGATCACGCTCTGAGCCGAAGGCAGACGCTTAACGACTGAGCCACCCAGGCGCCCCATACAGTAAATAATTTTTAAAAGAATAATGGTAACTAAACTTTATTGTGTATTTACTACCTGCCAGCCACTGCTCTTAGGGCTTCACGTATATTAACTCACTGACAGTCCTCTGAGGTAGGTACTGTTAAATCATTTTATATTTACCTAATGTCTGAAATATATGTATTTAATAAACATTTTTTCCTTTTTTGAATAAACATTCTTTCTTTTACAAAAAAAAAGATAAAAAACACACAAAGACCATTTCTTTTCTCTTCCTGGGAGACTTAGAAAATACAAACAAAATAAGACTAACACCATTTTAAACATTAGGTCTTTTAGCATATCTTTAAATAATGTATTACCTAAAAACAAAACTATGAGTCTTTACTTACAAATTTAGTTTGAATGTACCAAGGAAATTTTGAGTTACCAATACTTTAATTTGTTATCATCAAATCTATTTGTTCATTCATACTTTCAAAGAAGATAAATATTTTTCCCTTTAGGACAAACAAGGAACTTAATTCCAATAGAGCTAATTTTGCTCAAATGTCTATGTACTTTAAAAAAATACAGTTCCTTTAAGTAAGGTAAGAACAAAGGTTCTAAAACCAGACTGACTGGCTTTAAATCTCATCTTAGCCACTTGCTAGGTCTAGAAATAAAATTTGGCCCTATGAAAGAATATGTCAGCTCCTACTAAAGTGCAAACTATAGACAAAGTACCAGATTTATTTTTTCACGCTAGAGGAAAGATCAGTTCTAGTCTCCTTCATTTACATGCACACACACACAAAAAAATTCAAGATCCCATGACTTAACACTTCCCCTAAAGTTAAGAAACAGGCACTTGTGGGTTATTTTTGTAATAAACACACTGGACACACTCTTATGCAATCTTAATCATACCCTAAATTCAAGGTCAAATAATATACTGCACTAAATAAATTATTCTTTTTTCCATCATCATACAATGAATTTAAGGCTACTAAAATTCATCCTACAATCACTTAGCTAGAAACAGAGGAGACAGATAAAACACTCTGCTTTAGATGGACAATACTTGAAGATATATGACACCAATGTGATTGCTAATATGTAAAAACCCACTTACAGGTGTGATTAGGAATTAATACCAAGAGCGCCTGGGTGGCTCAGTTGGTTAAGCATCTGCCTTCGGCTCAGGTCGTGATCCCATGGTCCTGGAATTGAATCCTGAGTCGGCCTCCCTGCTCCACAGGGAGTCCACTTCTCCCTCTGACTATCATCCCACTCGTTCCCTCAAACTCTTTCTCTCTAATAAATAAAATCTTAAAAAAAAATAAATTAATACCAAGATATTGTGGTTATAAATCTAACCTAAAAACTGATATTTAGAATTAACAGTAAAATGGCATAGTAAAAGGAGAGAAAGAATTTACTGGCCAAAATGAAACTGGTTGTATCCAAATAATTTAATATTAATAGTAGTGTTTTAAAAATATTTATTAATAATCAATACAATATACTTTATATTAATAGCATTATTATTTTATTTTTTTCTATTTTTCCATTTTTTGTTAGGTTATTCATCTTTCTTTTTTTTTTTTTTTCCACTGGGCATGGAGCCCAACACAAGGCTTGAACTCACAACCCTGAAATCAAGACCTGAGCTGAGATCAAGAGTCGGACACTTAATCGAGTGAGCCACACAGGCACCCCTTAATAGCATTATTATTGATTGATTTAATAACTCAATTAGAATTCTTAGAGCAAATAATCTTATTATCACCAAAAAAAATAGATACCTCCTTTTTTTCTTACCATTGAAAGTGCGAGGATCAACAAAGGAGATAACACTTGGAACTCCTTTATAACCAAGCTCTTTGTAACCTTTTGTTAGCTCAAGGATCAACCCTTAAGTATCCTCATGACACTAGAAGTCAGCTACAGGGGCGCCTGGGTGGCTCAGTCTTTAAGTGTCTGCCTTTGGCTTAGGGCGTGATCCCAGAGTTCTGGGATCCGGCCCCACCTCAGGCTCTTCCGCTGGGAGCCTGCTTCTTCCTCTCCCACTCCCCCTGCTTGTGTTCCCTCTCTCGCTGGCTGTCTCTCTCTCTGTCAAATAAATAAAATCTTTAAGAAAAAAAATAGAAGTCAGCTACAAATTTATTCTAAACAGTCCTGAGAATTTTCTTTAAAGAGCTCTCCACTGTGGAATTCTTTCTCTCTGTTCTTATATCTCTGATGACAGGTTTTCAGGTCTTAACAGAAGCCCTCTTAATGCTCTCTCCTGAATGGCAGGTAGCACACTTCAGACGAACACTCAAGAGAGCGGAAACCATCTTCTTCGTAATTCCAAGAATATACAACGCCCTGCAAACTCGCAGGTCAGAGTGGACGAGGTAAGTAATTCCAGTATTATTCCCTCCCAATCTTTGGCTGGGACATCAAAGGCACAAGCAGGATCAGCAACAATTACAACAGCATAAAACAAAAACACTTTTTTAAAACAAAACAAAATCAACTAAGGTTAAATGGCCAAGTTAAAACAATTTCCCTAAGATGGAAAATAACCCATTAATTTCAGTTAGTAAATCATGAAAATGTATTCCTGAGTATATATCTGGAAAATGGGACTTCTGCACTACAGAATTATAGAGTAAAAATAGGTTTTAAAAAACATAGCTGTGTAATTCTAAATGTAGACAGAAAACATGAAACAAAGTGCAACTAACTGGCTCAAAATGGGGATATTTTATCCTCTTTTCCTTCAAGGAAAGAATTACCTGTGAAAACTAGTGTAATCTACCAATATCCCACACATTTAATCCCACAAAGATATGAAAATCACTTCAATTTTCTAACAGTGCTGGAGAAACTAGGGACATACTTATGAAACCAGAAACATCCTACCCTTTCACTTTAATAAAACACATTTTAAAAGTATCGTGATAATTTTCTTGCCATACTACTTCAACAAGTAAGCAAGTTATATCACATTAAATCGACCTGAAGACTGAGATTTGTTCGTAAAAATCATGATTGCTGGGATGGTAAATTGAACCAAAATAGGCCTGTTGCCTGTCTCTCCTGCCCACCTCCCCCCTCCAACTACATTTTGATTTATGTCCTAAGAAAGACCATGGTTTAAAAACGAAACTCTGTAAAATCTTTAAAAAAGATGAGTAGAGGGAATTTTAAGACAAAACTCCCAAAGATTATTCTCACCTGTTCCAGTGCCTGTATCACCTCAGACAAGTCTCTCCTTACAATTTAATTTCCCAACTGGCAAATAAACATTATTTTCACTCATTGGGATGTGCCAAAAGTCTTGATTATAGTTTGTCAAATATTTTTAAATATGTAGATAAAAGAAACTATAATGAGGAATTTACAAAAGGAATGTGTTGCCTTAAAGCCCTGACAGAAGTCAAGACTGTAGTATGTTAGTTGGGGTTATTTTTGCTCATCACTCTCTCTCATTTTCAAATAAATTTTACTTCTCTATACATTTTTCAAGGAAAAACAACCTTCTGCATTAGAGATCAGAGATGTTAACCTAATCTTTGGAGGGATTAGTTAATCTAACTCTACCTAGAGGCCAAGAATAAAGATCTTCCTAAGACTAAGATTGGAAAAGAATCATTTCTATCAGGTTAAGAAGACTAGTAGAGAACTCAATCTGGAGGAGAAAAGAAAATGCAGAAATTCCTTGAGGAAATTCTGGAACAGCTTCTGGCTTCAGACAATGATGTTATTCATTCCCAGCAATTTAAAAGTTGATTCCAAATTACATTTAAGTCCTAACAGTCAATCAGAATTAAAATATAGCAATATTTAAAATGGAAAAAGAGAGAGAGAGAGCGACAAATCAAGAAAAAACAGACTCTTAATTATAGAGAACTTATGGTTACCAGAGGGGAGGAGATGAGGGAATGGGGTAAATAGAAAACCGGGATTAAGGAGTGCACTTGTCTTGATGATGTATGGAAGTTATGGATCACTATATTGTACACCTGAAACTATATACTACTGTATGTTAACTAACTGGAATTAAAATAAAAACTTAAATAAAAAATATACAGCAAGCTTTATTTTTTCTCTTTTAAATTTGAGTTTACATCAGAATTAAGTCTCATACATTAACACTTTTTGTCATTTCATGTATTTTTTCTCTATATAAGCTTTTTTGTTGGCTGGAGGGTAGCTGGATATGGTTGTAAGCTTACCAGTTTTATATTCTGTATTTTTTTCCTTTAATAGTAATATCTTAGAGGCTGTGGCCGTGTTAGAAATAGGGATTTTGATGTACCATGTGTTGTTGGATGTCCTGCATCTTTCCAGGCCCCGAAGCCTTTGCTCATATTTTTTCCTCTACGTGGGACACCCTCCCCTACCCCCATTCCTGCAAAATTAAATCCTACCCATTTTCAAGGCCCTCCTCAAATGCTCCCTTCCCTGAATTCTCATAACACTTTCTCTGATACACAATGTTACTGAGATTGAAAGGGTATATCTGTCTTTCCTCCTACATTGTGAGACCCTCTAGTCAAAAAACACCCTCTCATATCATGAACGTAGACACAAGAAAGTTTCAAAAATAAAATCTCAGTTCAAAATATCCTTTAAAAAGGATGAGGGGCGCCTGGGTGGCTCACTTGGTTAAACCGAGGACTCTTGATTTCGGCTCAGGTCAGGATCTCAGGGTTGCAAACGGAGCCCCACCTCTGGCTGGGCTCTGCACTCAGCACTGAACCGGCTTGTCCCTCTCCCTCTACTCCTCTCCCCGCTTGCACGCTTGCTCACTCCCCCTCTCTTTTAAATAAATAAAATCTTTTTAAAAATTAATAAAAAGGATGAGATAAGCAGTCTATTCCATTAGTGGGCCTGCTAGAACCCACTGTCTTCATAAGTGAACTCAACTAATTTGACTGATAACTCATTTGAGGCCAGAGACTCTGTCCTGTTTCTTGTGTATACCCCCTACCACCCCCACACCTCAGTATCACCAATTCAATGTCCTGCACACATTAAGACTCAATACAAAACCATATTACTGTAGATGAAGACTCTAAAACAAAAATCAGATGCTAAAAATATGAACTTGTGAAACAATAAATGTGTTGCTTAGGATAACCTCAACGTCTACAACAAAGTGTCAAAGATAAAGATGCCACAGGGATGGAGAGTATCTTTACTGGGAAGGGGGCAGAATGAACAAAATGAAATGGAAACAAGAGTGTTCTCTCAGTTTAGCTTATGCTCCAAGAGAAAGCAAGAAGCAAAATAATATTTTTGACATCATTTCATTAATGGTCATCAATCCATATGACTTCTAATACCGGGTACGGACGTTCTTGTACCTTCAACTAATTAGGTTAACATGGGCCATTGGATGATCAGGAGGGTGCAAGAAAAGTGGCATGGGTCAGGACTCAATCTCCCCTCCATTATCCCCTGCTGGGAAGGTAAAACATAAGTGTGGTAAATACCTGAGCTGTGAAGAAGTCAGAGTTTGGAGACTGCACCTGATTAAAATGACTCCTCTACACTCGGTAGTAGAGACTGACAGTACAGAACACCTCTGCAGTAGAAGGGGAACGACAGGAAGCCGATATAGGACTTACCGGTTTTTTCTTTCCTATGGTTAAACCTCGTAAGCTACGCAGTCCGTGGCAGCAGCAAATCCACGCACAGGTTCCAATCTCACACGCACCAAGAAGAAACTGTAGTGGCGGCGTGGGGGGGAGGCGGCTGCGGCGCCGAGGACAGCGGCGGCGGTGGTGGCGGTGGCACTCCCACGGCTTCTCTTCCTCCACCCACTGCCGCCCGGGCCTGAGGCCTTTACCCGTCCTTTCCTCCCTCCCCCCACTTCCGGGTGACGCCCAGGCCGGAAGCAGGGCCTGAGATGCAAAGAGAGGGACGCGTCACGTGAAGAGGGACGCGAGCCCCAGAGTTGAGCTTCTCCCGCCCCCTGCTGCCCCTGGGTTGACACGCACCCTCCGATGGAAGTCTTTTTTGGCGCAGCGGAGAACCCTCCTTTCCCCCTTCACCAAAAACAGAACAAAACAAAACCCCACCAAAACTTGTGTCATCTGTAGTTTCCTAACCTCGAGCCATGAAGTACCATAGGCCTCTTCGTAAATCATCTTCTGCATAGTTCAGCCTTTCCCAGCATGAAATTAACGTGCTGTTTTTACTGTGTAGCCTAACTCCGGATGCAAAAATGCCAGAACTACGAACTTGGCACTCGTCCCTCCATTCAAAAATTATCTCAAAAAATGTTATGTCTTTTTATTCGTGCTTTTTATTTAATTCATAACCTTTACGTGTGTGTTGGAGTTGGGGCAGGCATCTCACCTCACATTACCTTCATGTCGCCAATCTAAAGCTTTGAACCACTTGCCCATTTATCCATTCACTTGTCCATCATCTTAAAAACCTAGAGGATTCCAAGGATGCAAAGAATATTAGTGTATCTACCACCATAAGTTTAGAAAGAAATGAGATGCATAAAATGTATACGATGCAATAAATGATCCAGAAAGCATTTGAGAAAAATGTATTTTTAATCCTGTTTTTCCATTTTCACATTTTAAAAAATTGCAAAATCCTAAGATTTTTAAAAACAATATTAACAGTAAGAGGAACAGGCTCCGTCTCACTAAATTCAGTGAGATGTGGTCTTTTCATATTTCCTTTCATTGATTATCTGTCATGAGATGTATGGGGAAATTAATTAGATTATATTTTCAGCTGGAACCGTTTGAACCCAGTTCCCTAAGAAAAGTATCAAGTCCTTTTTACATAGATTTTGTCTTAGAGAGAGAGAGAGAGAGAGAGAGCACACGAGTTGGGGAAGGGGCAGAGGGAGAGGGAGGGGGAGGAGAAGCCCACTCCGGGCTGAGCAGGGCTGGATCCCAGGACCCTGAAGTCATGACCTGAGACTAAGGCAGATGCCCTAAGCGCCCCTCAAGTCTAGTAATGTTACCAAACTCAAAGTAGTACATGAAGTATAAACATTAAATTAATATTTGTAAAAGGCTTAGGGAAGTGGCATAAACTAACCATATTTGTTAAGTAAACCAATTATATCCCACCTGTTGTCAAATTCCTATTAAGCCTTGACAAGCCACATTTAAAATTGCCCACAGATCTAAATTTTAGGCCTACAATTAAGTATTTCAGAAAGAATTAGTCCTTCCCCCTCTATACCCATCCACATTAAGTATCGAGACTATTAACCTTCCCAGCCATTAAGTTGTAATTGTCAATCAATGTGCACAACCTTAAGTCACAAATTCAACCCCAAGTTTAAAATCTTAAAAATCATATCACGTGAGGACACCTAGGTGGCTCAGTCAGTTAAACGTCTGCCTTCAGCTCAGGTCATGATCTCATGGTCCTGGGATCTGGCCCCTTAACAGGGAGCCTGGTTCCCTCTTTCCCTCTGCCCCTCTGTTTGTGCACGCTCTTGCTCTCTCTCTAATAAATAAAATCTTTTTTAAAAAATCACATCACATGAAATTAACAGGGCTTTTAAGTGGGCTTCCAATTATTAGCAAGTTCATCTGTAACTACAATATTAACACAGTTAAGCTTCCAAAGAAATACACTAAAGTCAGAAACCATAAAGCTTTATCAGTTTCAAATTTACCAGCTAATTTTTATGTAAAGATTATGAGCTGCAATACTATTATATACATCCTTAGTCATTGAAACTTTCCCTCACTCTAAAACACCTCACATCTCTAAGTGCATCATCCCTACACCCCCTTATCAATGCACAAGGGTACGACAGTTTTATACTCTTAACCGAGCCTTCAAATAGAAGGAATGTCTTCAAGTAATCAGGTTTTCTGGTGCTGATAGTAGGTGCCCCCAAAATGCTTATAAAGTGGTATTAATATCTCCAATAAAGCCAAGTCACAAGGGTGAGAACTCATTATCGGTGCCTCTACAATTACTATAGTACCTAGTTCTAAATAAGTTTAATGAATTTATTTTTTTAAAGATTTATTTGAGAGAGCGAGCACACAAGCAATCCTGAGGTGCAGAGGGGAGAGAATCCACAGGCAGGCTTCCCACTGAGCACCGAGCCTGACCTGGGGCTTGATCTCACAACCCTGAGATCATGATGACCCGAGTGGATACCAAGAGTCAGGCGCCGAACTGACTGAGCCACCCAGGCGCCCGAGTTCAATGAATTTAAAAGAACAGAAAACCCAGAGTTAACATAACTTTAAGAATGGGATTTATGACATTCACCCTAATTTTAAAATTCGTAACATTTAAAGGACTGGCAATGCTTCTGAAGTCACTTACCTAAATTCTTCAAATGTACAGAATTTTTGATGGGCAGACCAATTTGACAATAGATAGTTCTAATAGATTGTTAGAACTCTAACAGATATTAGAACTCTCAGTGTTGTGCTTTGGGATAAATTAGGTGCATTTGTGAAAGAAAGGATAAGACTTTGACTCTCAGTACACTAGGAAAGTTGCAAGGTCAGAACATTGTGACGACACTAATTTATACTTACACTACTGCTTCATTTCTGGCAGGGGCTGAAGTAGTTTTAGAATTACTGATCAGGACAAGATTAACTACAAAATTGAGCTCTAAAAGCCTCTTCAAAAATGCCAACTACCATCACCAGGTTTTACCACACAAAGCAACATATATGCTGGAAAATGGACAAATAGACATTTTTAAAGGTCGTATTTTTTTGCCTGTAAGTATAGCTGACAATTATCACTTACCTGAAAGAAGTGGTACAAATCATACTGAATATTACCTGTAGTCGTTAGTAATGCCAATTCAGGAATAAAAAGGTAAATAATCTAATGGAACATTGAAACTTCCTTAAAGCGTTTATTTTGCTTAATCACATTTCAGAGTTACATGCATTTGAACACTTCAGTCCTATTTTAACATGCTTTCTAAATATGATATAAAGTGTTCATTCAAACTTTATCCAATACTGGCACTATCATGTAGTTACTAACCTTTCAAAGCACTTATTTTGCAAGGACATTCAACTTTTCCTACTCAATGAACTTACTTACTGGCTTTGATGCATTTAATGAGAAAACAGGACATATTGCCATGAGAGCATTCTTCTAGTATTTCATTTGAGTAAAAATTGTTCAAATGCTCAGTTATGCATAAAACCTTATCTACATCAGGTAAATTTAGAGAGTCCTAAAAGGCATTTACCTTATAACTTAATGCATAGGTAAGTGAATTTAGGAATCTCTAATTTAGCTAAAATAGATTACTCCACTGAAATTTCATTTTCTGCTTATTTCGGCACTATCAAACACGAGGCTTTTTACACCTTCAGCCAAGGAAGTACTGAAGTACATGGTGTAGATTTTTCTTCAGTTAGCATCATACATATAAAATCCAAAGTCATATTGAATTCAGGATAATAAATTCATCAAAAAGTTGGTATAATTACAGAAAGCCAAAAGCAGATGTCACCACCGATAGTAGCTGGATAAGTGAAAATAAAACATATTTGACAGATTCTTTAATAGCATCATAAACATCCTAAATAAATACAATGAAAGACCCAAAGCTCTAAGATAAATGTGCCAATGGAGCCAAGGAGCTAGCTAATCTTCAGACATCCTAAGAGTTCATTCGATAGGACCACTCTTCCCTTGGGTCTGGTGACACCCCAAGTTCTCCTGGCAGGAGTAAAAAGGACTTAATACCAATTCCAAATATAAACATAAATTAGAGATAAAAGTAGTAGGCATAATCAGTATCTGGACACTCAAAGATGTGCCTAAAATAACTGTGACCAGTTATTCATGAACTGTAATTTCAGCCTACTATATAGCTGACTTCCAGGTGACAGCCAAATTTTACTTTCATACTACCTCAGGAAGAAAAATTATTTAAGAAATTGTAAAGCATCTGACTTTAACAGTAACAGTAAGGTTAAATAAATGAAAAGTGATCAAGCTTGGTTTCATTACAAAAGAAATAAACTGACAACAAAGGTTTCAAATGTACTTTATTTCTTCAACCATGCCATATTTTAATGGGTGCACAGTGCTTCTACTTGGCATCAACTGTGAGTTGGTTTTGAAACAATTCAGTATTATACCAACTGGGATGATTGATTACTGATCTCTCCATTCCTTTGGGGTGACTCTGCCAACAGGGGACAGGTTCCATTCTATTCCAATTTGTGTTGCTGTCTGTAAGAATTAAAATGCTATTAGTTATAAATGTTTAAACCAGAGTCCACTCTCCCTTGGAGACTATTTCTTAAAAGTGACAAAGGTATTCAACTCTACAGGTTAAAAACACACAGAAACTCAGCTGGGAAATAGTGCCTCCTCCATGTAGGCCAAAGCTAATTACTGTCCTAATTCTCTAGACCAGTACTGCTCAAAAGAACTTCCTGAGGTGCAAGAAATGTCTAGATCTTCACTAACACAATAGCCACGTATGGCTATTGAGCAACTGAAACGTGGCTAGTATGACTGAGCAACTGAATTTTTAATTCAAATTTTTACTTCACATTTCTCTGTCTCCTCAAACACTGCTTCACTCAATCACAATTACCTAAATACTGCCAAAGAGCACTTTTAAAATACCTTTCATCAAGGAACACCACCTCCAAAGGTGCCCCTGATCACGTATTTGTTCAACACCTATTTACCCTTCTAATTAACTACACACACCTATTTTAAGTGTATTTAAAGAAGGTTAAAAGAAGAATGAAAATTCCCACTAATAAATATTTTTATTAAGGCAAGGTTAATAGATATCTTTTAAGAACTTATACATTTATCAAAACTTATACATTTATCCTACTTTTAACCAATAAATACATCAACTGCTAAGAAGATTGTTAAATGTAAGATGTAAAAAACTAAAATAATCAAAGCAAGTCACTGTACATCTCATCCATCAGAAATGTTGTACTCAGTTCTGGGGACAGAATTTTAGAAGAGAAACTGACTAAGTGAAGGAAGGTGACCCAAGATGGTGAAAACCCTGGAAACCATTAACAAAAAGTGATTAACAGAACTAAGGATGTTTAATCTGAAAGAGAAGATTAAGGAGACTGTTATCTAATTTTTCTAGTATCTTTGGTTTCTAGTATCTAATGGTTGATACATGGAAATGGGATCAGAATTTCTTGTTGCAAGAAAATGATGGGTAGTGCACCTGGCTGGCTCAGTCGGTGGGGCATTGTAACTCCTGATTTCACTGTTTTGAGTTCAAACCCCATGCTGGGTGTACAGATTACTTTAAAAAAAAAAGAAAGAAAAAAGAAAATGATGGGTAGAATATGAATGCTTAATGCTATGGAGAGATTCTTGCACTGGGTAGGTAATTATATCAGAAAATTTCCGGTGTCCCTCCTAACTAGAAATGTATACTACTCTGTGAAAGCATTTTGAATACACAAAATAAATAGGAATGAAAAACATCTAATATAGAAAATTATCAATCAACAGTACTTACATATGCCCATACAGCAATACAGAAAGTGGCTCCACTAGCTAATACGGCATTACCATATTTGTCATGGAAATCAGGCGTCCTTTTCTGGTGGCTCTGCCTTGCCATTGTTTGTGGAATGCTTTGTACTTAAAAAAAAAAAAAAAGGAATACAGAAGCGTATCTATCACTTATAAGGAAAAAAGAACATGTAATTTTTATTGCTAATCAGGAAAGCAAAGGATATTAAGTTTATAGTACTTTGTGGTTCAAAACAATGTTAAAACATATTGTAGCTAAAAGCGTAGTAGTATACTTTAAATGCATCACAAATAATTTGACAGATGTATAGATATGTGAGAAAACAAATATATCAAAATGTTAATTGTATCTATCCAGTGCAGTATGTGTGTTTATCATACACTTCTTCCAAATTTTCTCTATGTCTGAAAGTTTTCATAATAAAATCTTGGGGGATAAAACAGAACAGGTGATGTCAGTAACATTCACTACAAACCTCTGGAACTTGGCTCCTATTCATTAATTTGAGTATTTAGGACTCAAATTTTCACTAGTTTACTCTGCCGTGCTCAGCAACTTACAACATAAAAGGGTAAACTCAAAATGAATTTCAAATTAAAGCATACTAAATGTTTATGACCTTAAAATTACCCAAAAAAACCCTCCAAAAACTAGAGAAATGTTGATTTTTTTTTTTTAATTACTAATGAGGGCACCTGGGTGGCTCAGTCAGTTAAGTGTCTGCCTTCAGCTCAAGTCATGATCCTAGAGTCCTGGGTTCCAGTTCTGGGTAGGGCTTCCTGCTCAGTGGGGAGTCAGCTTCTCCCTCTGCCCCTCCCCCTGGCTCATGATTCCCCCTCTCTTTCGGCTCGCTCTCAAATAAATAAAAAAAATTTTTTAAAAATAAATAATTGCTAATGAATACAACACAATGCTAGAGAAATGGGGCACATGAAAATGTGTAACACACAGACCCTGCCTTCAAGTAACCTCCAACTTAGAGGAGGACATGAGACATGTATACACAAATCACTGTGATACAAAAAAGTAGAATATTAGCTAAGTATTCTGAACAGCAGGTAGAATTTGGTTATGTAGATGTAGGAAAGGGAAATCTGAAAAAAAGCGGAGGAAAAAAAAGCCCAGTGTATTAGAAAACCAATTATGTTTGGCTGAAGGACGAGGTATGTATAGGTAAGTAATAGGGATAAAACTAGAAAAGGATAATGGAGGGCCACTTTTTTCGTAGAGGCAAAGGTTTTTGAGCAGAATGACATTAAAACTTTGCTTTACTCATCGAACTTTACATCGGAATCGGGGATGTACTGTATGGTGACTAACATAATATAATAAAAAATCATTAAAAAAAAACCTTTGCTTCACTATTATTTTAGTAGAATGAATTTTCAAACTGCCTCTCCAGGCTCTTAGGAGAGCTTGGCAAACAGCCAAGACTGCAAAATGCATATTTCCAGATTTATTTCCTTCCTACGTAACAGATCCTTACTGTTTTATTTTTTTAAGATTTTATTTATCTGAGAGAGAGCGAAAGAGCGGGGGGGGGGCGGCAGAGGGAGAAGCAGACCCCTAGCTGAGCAAGAAGCCAGACGCGGGACTTGATCCGAGGACACTGGGATCATGACCTGAGCCACCCCTACGCGCCCGGATCCTTACTGTTTTAGAGCCTCAAGCGGTACTTATGTAATGGAAAGCATGTATCATTTGCTCAAAGTGGAAGAGATAACAGGCACGGCTTCTGGAATATTGAAAAACCAGCTGGGCAACTATTTTTTCAGTCACTGTCAAAGCTGCTTTAGTGTTTAGAACACAATCTAGTAATGCCACTAATGACTGTGCAAACTGAAAATATGGCTAAAGCAGCTAAATGGTAATTGCTTAAAGTCACTTTTCAATGTAAAACAACTGCTCACATTACTCAAGGTCACCTTCACTGCAAATCAAGTACGGAAATGAATTTTCTCTTTCCAATCTAGGCATTCTCAATACATAAGGCTGGTCTCAAAATTCCCTTGTACCCGCCAAACTTTTAGATAAGAAAAAAATTACAATTGTTTTAGAATAAGCTAATATTCATTTAATAACAACATAAAACCTGCAGGACCACCACCTGGATTGTCTCCTTGAAATGAAACCAGAGAAAGAGCTAGATTCCCAGTTTCCTTCCGTTACAGTTACAGGAATCGGAGAGGAAGTTCTTCGGGGGGTAAATGTACCCTCAAAGCTAAAATTTACGAAATTACTTTAGGAACGAGTAGTGCCCACCAAGAACCTCCTTCCCTGAAATCGTAGGTAAGTGAATTAAAAAAGCAAAAAAAAAAAAAAACAAAAAAAAACACAGGGCTATGCTATGACTCTAGTAACAGAAAGTGAGCTGAGAACCAAAACAGAAACACTGGGGATTAAATTAATGCTAAGGACAGCTTCCCAATTACTTGGGGCGAGGCGGGAGACACCGCATTTAGAATTAGAAAGTCGGGATGCAGGTGGAGGGAAAGGGCACGAGAGACCACTAGGACAAATGGGTAAAAGGCGGTTGGAAATTATTTGCTCACAATTTTTACTTACCTCGGAGACGACTTAGAGCAGTTCTGGCCATGGGAAACATCCTGAAGCTGAAGACAGAACGGCGCAACTGCAGCTGCTCCTTCGCTACAAACCCGTGCCAAACCTCCTTGCAAAATGCCCTGAAAGACAAAATGGCTTTCGGCAGGGCTCTTTAATGAGATTTAATGAAATCTCGCGAGATCTGTAACCCCCCCCCATAGAAATTGTAATCCTCTTTACTGATATTAGAGATAAAGGCATTTTGGGAAATGTAGTTTCACGCTTTGCAGGTGAGGTATTTAGTGAAGAATGAGAGAAACCCTCCCCACCCGACCCGCGCCTTGGAGCCAGGTTTAGGGCTCTAGAAGAGAGAGCTGATACACTCATCTTAGCCTAAAATCATCAAAGGCACTAACTTCAAGTTGGTGTTTCAGAGGCGTGAGCTTGTATCTCCCTCCACACTAGCAGTTTTTTTGAGTTCCCCGAACCTCCTTCACTTCTCTAATTTTTGTCTCTTATTACTATATAAGAATTTGTTTAACTTTTTTTTAAAGATTTTATTTATTTATTCGACAGAGAGATAGAAACAGCCAGCGAGAGAGGGAACACAAGCAGGGAGAGTGGGAGAGGAAGAAGCAGGCTCATAGCGGAAGAGCCCGATATGGGGCTCGATCCCATAACGCCGGGATCACGCCCTGAGCCGAAGGCAGACGCCCAACCGCTGTGCCACCCAGGCGCCCCTAACTTTTAATTTTAAAATGATTTCAAGGGGCGCCTGGGTGGCACAGTCGTTAAGCGCCTGCCTTCGGCTCAGGGCGTGATACCGGCGTGCTAGGGTCGAGCCCCACATCAGGCTCCGCGGCTGGGAGCCTGCTTCTTCCTCTCCCACTCCCCCTGCTTGTGTTCCCTCTTTCGCTGGCTGTCTCTCTCTGTCAAAATAAATAAATAAAATCTTTGTAAAAAAACCTACTTAGTAGAATTTAAGATTTGCTTGTAGGTTTTTTTTTTTTTTAGACTAATGGGATATAATCGAAGTGGTGTGTTCATAAATTGTTCAGATTAGTTTTTTTTTCTTTAGTGTGGTTGTTTTTCTTTTTCTTTTTTTTTTTTTTAAAGATTTTATTTATTTATTTCACAGAGAGAGAGAGACAGCCAGTGAGAGAGGGAACACAAGCAGGGGGAGTGGGAGAGGAAGAAGCAGGCTCCTAGCGGAGGAGCCTGATGTGGGGCTCGATCCCAGGACTCCAGGATCACGCCCTGAGCCAAAGGCAGACGTTTAACGACTGCGCCACCCAGGCGCCCCAAGTGTGGTTGTTTTTCATTTGAAATAGGGTCAAGCTCCCTTTTTCTGTTTATATTAAAGTTTTACCACATCCTTGATGATAAGATTTAATTTTTTTTCTAATTTTATTTTTTAAATTTTTATCTATTTATTGTTTAAGTAAGTGTGGGGCTCATACAACCCTGAGATCAAAAGTTGCATCCTCTACCACCTTAGCCAGCCAGGTACCCCTCTAATTTATTTTAAAAATTGTGGTAAAATATACATAATATAGTACTTACCGTTAATAATTATTGAGTGTACAGTTTAGTAGCATTAAGTACATCCACATTTTTGTACAATCATCACTATTCATCTTTAGAATTTTTTACAACTTGAAAAACCAATTTGGTTTTATATTTGGATTATTTTATAGATGTTTACATTATTACAAAAGTCAAAATTATACAAACTTGTATACTTAGAGGAGTGTCATTCTCATAACTGTTCCACTCCATTTCCTCCACTTCCTGCAGATAACCAATTTCGTTAGTTTCTGGTTTAACTTTTTCTGTATTTCCTTTTGCAAAAATGGACAAATATGTGTATATTTTATTTCCTCTTCTGTTTTACACAAATGTAGCATAATATGTATATTCTTTTGTACTTTGGCTTTTTCACTTAACAATAGATCTTTAAAACCCATATAATTACACAACTCTTCTTCATTCTTTTTTTTTTTTTATATAGCTGTGAAATACTCCATGGCGTTTATGTACGTTGGAGGAGGTAATAAAGAGGACTTGACTGCCAGTTGACCTGTGAGCTGGACCCAGGCAAACATATACTCCTCATCCAAACCCCATTCTGGGAATGTACATTCTGCCTACTTTTCCCACAGTGGGAGCTATTCCAACCACATAGCCTTGAGAAAGTAAGTGAGACCACCTGGCAGCATACATGACTGAACCCAGTTATGGCCTCTATATAAACTTTTGAGATTCTGGTGGGGAGATTCTGGTGGGCAGGTGGGAATTTCTACTTGTTTTGCAACTGCCCAAGACAAGCCTCGTGAGTTCCCTTGCTTATGAAAAACACAACCTAAGTGTCCATAGATAGATATATGGGTAAAGTAAGTTATACATGGTGGAATATTACTTGGCCATAAAAAGAATGAAATCTTGCCACTTGTGACAACATGGATCGGCCTAGAGGGTATATACTAAGTAAAATAAGTCAGATAGAGAAAGACAGATACCATACAATCTCACTTACATGTGTAATCTAAAAAAAATTAACAAAAAACAGAAACAGACTCATAAATACAAGCAGATGGCTGCCAGAGGGAGGGAGGATAGGTGAAATAGGTGAAGGGGATTAAAAGGTACAACCTTCCAGTTGTAAAATAAATAAGTCATGGAGATAAGAAGGACAGCATAGGGAATTTAGTCAATAATATTTTTATAATGTGGTATGGTAACAGATGGTGACCACACTTATGGTGGTGAGCACTGCATAATGTATAGAATTGTAAAATCACTATGTTGTATGCTTGAAACTAATGTAACATTGTATGTCAACTATACTTCAAGAAGAAAAATAAAAATTTTAGGGGCTCCTGGGTGGTTTAGACGGTTAAGCATCTGACTTCAGCTCAGGTCATGATCTCGGGGTCCTGGGATTGAGCCCCCAGGTCAGACTCCACACTCAGTGGGAAGTCTGCTTCTCCCTCTCCCCCTACCTTGCTCATGCTCACTCGTGCACTCTCTCTCTCTTTCAAATAAATAAATAAAATCTTTAAAAATAAAAAATAAATAAAAATTTTAAAAACCCTGTCAACCTAGAGTGGTCTGCCTCAGTCTCTCCTCGGTCTCTCCTTGCCCTGCATGTACAGAGGCCAGTTTGTAAACCAACAGAGAACCATAATATATTCAATCAGTCTCCTATATTTGAACATTTGGGTATTTTGAGAATAAATTATAAATAGTGCTAAAATGAATAATTTTGTGTACATATATTCTTATTTTTTGGAGTACATTCCTCAAAGTGGGATTGCTGGATCAGAGGATAAAAGTGTATGTAGTTTTGCTAGATATTGTCAGCTTACCCTCCATAGATATGCCATTTTGCATTTCCACCAGCGTTGTATAAGGATGCATGTTTCCCCACAACCTTGATGATGGCATGCATTGAATTTTTGCCAATATGATAGGCAAGATTTCTGTGTTATTTAAAAATTTACCTTAATTTTTATTCATTCAATTTACATGCAGTAAAATTCATTCTTTTTTGGTGTACTGGTCTGTGAGTTTTGATGCGTGCCTTGTGTAACCACCCCAACAATAAAGGACATGACAGTTCCATCACCACAAAAATTTCCTTGTGTGGCTCCTTTGTAGTCAACCTCTCTTCCCACATCCAGCCCCAGATAGCCACTGATCTATTCTCTGTCCCTTTGTCTTTTCCAAAATGTCATATAAATAGAATCAAACAGCGTGTCTCCATATACTTTTATTTTGTATTATTCTTATTATGAGTGTCTGTAGACATCTTAAAATGTTTTTCATATCTCCAGTTCACATATCTTCACTTCAGAACCAGCTCTTTTCCCTTCCATACACATATTTGTGTCCTCCAACATAATGAGATTCTTTTTCTCTGTGCGTGTTGTGTGCATGTGTCCCCCAGCAAGGAATAAAAGAGTAGTCATATGATGTTTCATAGCATGGAAATAAATCCAAATTATAGACAACCGATTTTATTTTCTTGGTATTTTTCCTCTTGAAGATATTATTCTTCCCTAGTTCAATCATCCGTTTTACAACCCACTATGATAAACAAAACTGGACCAAATAAATGGAAACTTCTTCAGCTATGTAGGATTTTTATTATTTTTTACATAGGGGAATTGGTGTTTAATGAAAATGGACTATGACACAAAAACTAAAGACAGAAATCTTCCTTACAACCTTGGTTTCATGCTCATCTCCCAAACAAAATAGTAAAAAGTCGGCATTTGCTGCCTATAACCTGAAATTTAAGTCCTTATCATAAAATAATAAATAAGTTTAACTTTAAAAATGTCATGAAAAAACAACTTAAAAAATCACTTTTGATGTCCGCTCTGTACACGGCACATGGCACAGTTCCTGGGACACGGAAGGTATTCAACAAGCTCTTGCTCATTTACTTTTAAAAATCTTCAGTGATATTAAGTGTATTTCTGCTTTCCTGCTTTTACTTTTTACATCTTGAGTTGAAAAACTTTAGAAGCAGAATGAGGGAATAAGATAGCTAACAATCACGTGGCTACGTCCGAATTTTCTAAAATATTGCACAAACAAGGCGGATTTTAAAGACTTCTAAACGAGGGGGAAGCGATTTCGTTTTAACAACCTGAAGCCATTTTGGACTAGGAAATAAAAGAAAAAAAAAAAAACCGCAATCCTTTACAACTGCGCATGCGCCCGTGCCCGCGCATTAAACGCCTTATCTTTACGTAAATGAACGGGCAGTTAATCGTCTTTAGCGGACCAATGAAAAACCACCAGATTATCCTTTTTCTATTGGCTAACGGAGACCAATTAGAAGTGAACCGTCTTTCAGCGTGCTGCTAGCAGTAGAGCGTCGTGACGTAATGTGAAGGGTCGCCCAGCGGGGCTGAGCTGGACCAATGAGGAGGGACAGGAGGCTGGTTTGTCTGTTCTCACGCCCCGCACTCAGACCCAGCCCGAGGAAAGTTTCGCTTCTCCGAGAGAGACAGAGAGAGAAGCGGACATGGCTGCGCGTTGGTGGCTTTGGTGTGTCTCCGCGAACATGGCGGTGGCGCTGCTGCTCAGTTACGGGGTTTCCTCAGCCTCTGCCCAAAGAAAGAAGGAGGTGAGGACGCTGTTTGCAGCAACGCGGGCTTTTCCCAAAGAATGGGGCTTGAGAGGGTCTGTACTCCTTCCCGTCCCCTTTCCCCATTGGTTCTGTGTCTTTTGGTGGCTCCAATTTCACCATTTTTAAGAGTTATGATGTTCGCGAGAGAAGAAACTGTTAACTCCTTGTCTTCTAGGGATGTAGAGCCTGAGAGGGGTGGGGTAGATGACAACCTGGCTTCTATAGGCCTGTGCGTGTACATAGCTGAGAGTGTTGACACTACTTTGAGTATGGGCCCCATCAGGTGGTAGGGGAAGTTTCACTGTAGGTCCGGGGGTAGAATTTCTTGAAATTTTCTGCTATCAGTAGATGTAACTCCCTTATAGACGCCTAAGAGGTATATGTTTGTAGCATTTTCGCTTCGGGAATGTGAGAATTAAACTGAAAAGCTACACTATGCCGGGTTTATGACATTGTCCAAATAATTGATTCAAAGCAATTTACTGGGATGGAAGCTCTTAAGCCATTTCGATAATTTACCAATATCAAACGTGCCAAGCACTGTTGTAGGAGCTTGGTATGCATAAATGAGCAAAACTAAGATTCCCTCTTTGTGGAATTTACTGACTGTGGCAAGTAGAGGAGATACAGTATTCTTTCCTTATCATTAAGCAGTCCAAGCAAAGATATTTTAACATGGTGTTTTGAAACATTTGTGACTGAGAGCCATATGCTCTTAGAGCTTTCAGGATTACTCATAACTTTTTATATGATTTATGCTCCCTGATTTTATGTTTGAAGAAAACTGAGTCCTAAGCTTACACAGTTACTTGTTGCAGAACAAGGACTAAAACCCTAGGTCAGTCTACGCCAGTTACTGTACATTTTGTGCTTCCTGTAGTACACAACACCTGTACATGCACTTTTAAAATATCATTTAGATATCTCAGATGCTTGTCAACTTGAGCTGAATTTAAAGGAAATTCTCTTTTCTGTTTCTGAATATTTGAACTATTCGATAAGAAAAAAAAATAAGCCAGCAAATTAGAATGAGTTACTTATTAGGTTGGCAGAAAGTAAAATAAAAACATACAGTTTTCAAAGGTATAGTGAACAGGATATTTTTCAGAGGATTCCAAGACGTTTTTTACATGGATAACAAGATATAGAGCAATACTTTGTATTTTAGATGCCTTTTATGCAAAAACACAAAACCACCCATATATAAGTGCATATGTATGTATAGAGCAATTTTTGTAAGGATACACAACAGTCTTATGAGTGGCTTTCTCTGGGTAGTTGGGATTGTTCATTAGGGGAACACTTTCACTTTTTACCTTATGTACTGGTATTGTCTGAATTTCTACAGTAACCACTTTTTATAAATAAGAGAAGTGAAGATTTTTGTAAAACTACTGTTTTGTCCAGTTTAATTATAGTTATTCATTTAATCTTTCACTGGAGTAGAAGCAGAAGGGCCTAGCAGGAGATAGGTTATTTTTAAAAGGAATCAGCAATAAATTATATGCTTTAAAATGGTTAACATGGTGGATCTTATGTTACGTAAATTTTATCTCAATAAAATAGTTTGAAAAGGAATCAGATTCCAACTCCTTTCCCATGATGCCCACTTTTCAGACCCTTATTGCTTTTACAAATCTATTGCAATACTGCGTAGCTGGTCATCCTTGAACCCATCCTTCATAGTATTGCCAGAGATGCTAACGTGAAAATCTGAAAACCTTTTAACCTATTTTGCAAAGTATTAAAGGGCTTCTGTAGCCTGACCCTTTTCTGCTTATCTTAGTCCAAGCTCCTTCCTATACAAGTCATACTGAATTACCTGCCTTCCTTGATCTTTCTATATTCTCTTGCAAGTGTCTGTATTTTGCTGGACTTCTGCTGGAGTATTTTCCTTCTCTCTAACCCTACCCTCTCATTCACCTGAGGATTCCTACTCTTTTTTTTTTTTAAGATTTTTTTTTTAAGATTTTATTTGTCACAGAGAGAGTGAGAGAGAGCACAAGCAGGGGAAGCAGCAGGCAGAGGGAGAAGCAGGCTCCCTGCTGAGCAGGGAGCATGATGATGCCAGGCTTCATCCCAGAACCCTGGGATCATGACCTGAGCCGAAGTGAGACGCTTAGCTGACTGAGCCACCCAGATGTCCCATTTTTTAAAAATTTATTTATTTATTTGAGAGAGAGAGGGCGCGTGCACGAGCAGGGAGAGGCAGAGGGAGAGAGAAGGGAGAAGCAGATTCCCTGCTGAGCAGGGAGCCTGACAGGGGGTTCGTTCCCAGAACCCTGAGATCATGACATCAGACAAAGGCGGATGATTAACTTGACTGAGCCACCCAGGCGCCCCTGAGGATTCCTAATCTTCAAGTCGTAGCTCAAACATTACCTTCTTCCTGAAGCAGGCTTTTCTTGGTCCCCCAGGTGAACTGAAATGAATTCAGTACATCATATTACCATTGTTCATATATCGGTCTTCCCCATTAGACTGTGAGCATCTTGAATTTACTTTTTTTAAAATACAGGTACCTTTAAATTACTTTTTGTTTTCCTCGCACCTAGCAGTGTCAAAAATGTCCTTGATAAACATGAAATTAATTAAATAAATGTGTGTATGTAGGGTCAGGAATCTGTTCTTTCAGTTGCAGTTTGTTTAGGTTTCACAACCTAAAATTGGACTTTCTCATCGGTAAAGAAGGAATTAATATAGGATGGTAAACATGTCTTAGCTTTTATCCCTTTCCTCTGTAACTGAGGAGGTTTTAGGCTGTTTAAAAAAGATTGCTGTGGGGGGGGGCGCCTGGCTGGCACAGCGGTTGGGCGTCTGCCTTCGGCTCGGGGCGTGATCCCGGCGTTGTGGGATCGAACCCCACATCAGGCTCCTCCGCTATGAGCCTGCTTCTTCTCTCCCACTCCCCCTGCTTGTGTTCCCTCTCTTGCTAGCTGTCTCTATCTCTGTCGAATAAATAAATAAAATCTTTAAAAAAAAAAAAAGATTGCTGTGGGGCACCTAGGTTGCTCAGGCAGTTAAGCGTCCAACTCTTAGTTTAGGCTCAGGTCATGATCAAACACCGCTCAGTGGGGAGTCTGCTTCAGGATCCTCTCTCCCTCTTCCTCTACCCAGCTTCTCCCACCCTGCTTGCACGCTGTCTCTCTCTCTAAAATAAAAATAAATCTTTAAGGGGCACCTGGGTGGCCCAGTTGGTTGAGTGTCTGCCTTTGGGTCAGGTCGTGATCCCAGGGTCTTGGGATCAAACACCTTGTGGGGCTCCCTGCTCAGTGGGAGAGTCTGCTTCTCCCCTCCCCTCTGCTCCTTACCCCCGCTCCTACTTGATCTCTCTCTCTCTCTCACTCTTTCTCTCAAATAAATAAAATATTTTAAAAAATAAATCTTTAAAAAAAGATTACTGTGATACTACTTGAGACACTTTTAAAATATAGGTGTTCTCTCATGCTTCATTCCCCCTTCTGATTACCCCCCCCTTTCTTTATCCCTTTCTTCTCCTAGACTGTGGACTCTGAGAAACAAACTGAGGGCTTCAGAGGGGAGGGGTGTGGGGGAATGGGATAAGGCGGTGATGGGTAGTAAAGAGGGCACCTATTGCATGGTGCACTGGGTGTTATACGCAACTAATGAATCATCGAACTTTACATCAAAAACCAGGGATGTACTATATGGTGACTAACAATATAATAAAAAATTATTATTAAAAATAAATAAATAAATGGTAAAATAGATCTAATGCTATCAGTAGGCTTAAGAAAGGGATAAAGGGGGCGCATGGGTGGCACAGCAGTTAGGCGTCTGCCTTCGGCTAACCCGCGTTATGGGATCGAGCCCCACATCGGGCTCCTCCAGTATGAGCCTGCTTCTTCCTCTCCCACTCCCCCTGCTTGTGTTCCCTCTCTCGCTGGCTGTCTCTATCTCTGTTGAATAAATAAATAAAATCATTAAAAAAAAAGGGATAAAGAAGAGGGGGGTAAACAGAAGGGGGAATAAAGCATGAGAGACTATGGACTCTGAGAAAGAAACTGATTGCTTCAGAGGGGAGGGGTGTGGGGGAATAGGATAGGCTGGTAATGGGTAGTAAGGAGGGCACCTATTGCATGGTGCACTGAGTGTTATATGCAACTAATGAATCATGGAACTTTATTTTTTTATTTTTTATTTTTGAATCATATAGTAAGAGTATATTTAGTTTTGTTAAGAAACTGTCCAACCACCTTACAAAATGGCTATACCATTTTGGATTCCCACCAGCAATGAATGAGAGTTTCTGTTGCTCCACGTCCTTCTCAGCATTTGGTGGTGTGAGTGTTTTGGATTTTGGCCATTATGGTAGATATGTAGTGGTATATTATTGTTGTTTTAAATCGTAATTCTTGAATCACATTTGATGTTGAACATCTTTCCATATGCTTTTTTGCCATATTTATATCTTCATTGGTGAGGTGTCTGTTTAGATCTTCTGCCTATTTTTTAATTGAGGTGTTTTTATTTAGTTTTAAGGGTTCTTTGTATATTTTAAGTAACAGTCTTACATGAGATACGTCTTCTATAAGTATTTTATCCTGGTCTGTGGTTTGTCTTCGAATTCTCTTGACAGTGTTTTTTGCAGAGCAGTAGTTTTAATTTTAATGAAGTCTATCTTATTTTTACTTTCATGGATATGCATTTGGTGTACAATCTAAAAGGTCATTGCCATACACAAGGTCATTTAGATTTTCTCTTTTGCTACCTTCTCGAAGTTTTCAGTTTTGTGTTTTTTTAATAATAATATATTTTTTTAATTTTTATTTATTTATTTATTTTTATGTGGAGTTCGATGACTCATTAGTTGTGTATAACACCCAGCGCACCATGCAATACGTGCCCTCCTTACTGCCCATCACCAGTCTATCCCATTCCCCCACCCCCACCCCTCTGAAGCCCTCAGTTTGTTTCTCAGAGTCCATAGTCTCTCATGCTTCATTCCCCCTTCTGATTACCCCCCTTTCTTTATCCCTTTTTTCTCCTAGACTATGGACTCTGAGAAACAAACTGAGGGCTTCAGAGGAGGGGGATGGGGGAATGGGATAGGCTGGTGATGGGTAGTAAGGAGGGCACGTATTGCATGGTGCACTGGGTTTTATAGGCATGTATTGCATGGTGCACTGGGTTTTATACGCAACTAATGAATCATGGAACTTTACATCAAAAACCAGGGATGTACTGTACAGTGACTAACATAATAAAAATATCATTATAAAAAAATAAAATATAGGTGCTCTGTTGTAGAATACTTCTTTTGGTCAATTTTTGAAAACATTTTTTTAAAAATCCCAGGTCTATCCACCATAGTAGATGTGCCTTTAATAGTAGGTTGCCTGGGCTTATAATCTTAAGTATTCCTTTTAAAAAGACACATTTCAGGATGCCTGGGTGGCTCATTCGGTTAAGCGTCTGCCTTCAGCTCAGGTCGTGATCTCAGGGCCTACTTCTCCCTCTGCCTCTCCCCCCAGCTTGTGTTCTGTCTCTCTGACAAATTCAAAAAATCAAAAAAAATTAAAAGACGATTTTCCTAAATTAATATAATTAAAAATCACTCAAGTTCTTCCTGGTTGTCTATTGTTAAATGTAATGCTATCTTGTCTGATTATTTATGCCTATAATAGTGTTTTCACAGGAACATTATTCTCTAATATTTATTCAATGCCTTCTGCATTCCAGGCACAATGGTTTATATGCGTTACTTATAATCCTCACAATAACCCTGCAGAGTATCAATCCCTTTAGAAAGATTAGGGAAGAGGGGACTGATGTTGAACAAGAGAAATTATGGGGGGCTTGCCCAAAGAAGACAGCTCTAGAGACTGAGCTGGAATTCCGTACCTGGTCTGACTCCAAACCCAGTGCTCTCTGCTAGGTCACAAAAACTTCTTTTGCAATGACTTATTTTATTTTTAGATGAATTATATCCCCCTGTGGTAGAAGGGAAATTGTTTGTCCTTGCATCTGGTGTTTTAGGAAGGCAGCATGATAAAAATGAAAAAGCATGGCCTTTGATAAAATGATCTGTATATATTGATCTACTTCTGGGAATCTGTAATAGAGAAAATGAAATATGGAAAACAGTGAATGCACATAGCATACTGAAACCTAATAAAAATGATCATAATAATGCTAGGATGATAGATTTTCTCCCCTTTCTCAGTTTTCAAAAAAAATTTTAAAATTTTAAAGAGCATATGTGTTTTTCATGTCAAAAATGTAGATATCTTTTTTTAGTATGTTGTATTAGTCACCATACAATATGTCATTAGTTTTTGATGTAGTGTTCCATGATTCATTATTTGCATATAACACCCAGTGCTCATCACAACATGTGCCCTCCTTAATACCCATCACCAGATTACCCCTTCCTCCCACCCCTCTGAAACCCTCAGATTGTTTCCTGGAGTCCATAGTCTCTCATGGTTCATCTCTCCCTTTGATTTCCCCCTCTTCAGTTTTCCCTTCCTCCACCTAATGTCCTCCATGCTATTCCTTATGTTCCACATATGAGTGAACCCATATGATAATTATCTTTCTCTGCTTCACTTATTTCATTTAGCATAATCTCCACGGGTCCCATCCATGTTGATGCAAATGGAGGGTATTCATCCTTTCTGAGGGCTGAGTAGTATTCCATTATATATATGATCCACATCTTTATCCATTCGTCTGTTGAAGGGCATCTTGGCTCCTTCCACAGTTTGGCTTGTGGACAATGCTGTGTGAACATTGGGGTGCATGTGCCCCTTCTTTCCACTACATCTGTATCTTTGAGGTAAATGACCAGTAGTGCAATTGCTGGGTCATAGGGTAGCTCTATTTTTAACTTTTTAAGGAACATCCACAGTGTTTTCTGAAGTGGCTGTACCAGTTGCATTCCCACCAACAGTGTAAGAGGATTCCCCTTTCTCCGCATCCTCGCCAACATTTGTTGTTTCCTGCCTTGTTAATTTTTGCCATTCTAACTGGTGTAAAGTGGTGTCTCAATGTGGTTTTGATTTGAATTTCCCTGATGGCTAGTGATGTTGAACATTTTTTCATGTGTCTGTTGGCCGTTTGTATGTCTTCTTTGGAGATGTGTCTGTTCATGTCTTCTGCCCATTTTTTGACTTGATTATTTGTTTTTTGGGTGTGGAGTTTGAGAAGTTCTTTATAGATCTTGGATATCGGCCCTTTATCTATAATGTAATTTGCAAATATCTTCTCCCATTCATTAGTTGCGTATAACACCCAGTGCACCATGCAGTACGTGCCCTCCCTACTACCCATCACCAGCCTCACCTATTGCCCCACCCCCTCCCCTCTGAAGCCCTCATTTGTTTCTCAGAGTCCATAGTCTGTCATGCTTCATTCCCCCTTCTGATTACCCCCCCTTTCTTTATCCCTTTCTTCCCCCTACTGATCTTCCTAGTTCTTATGTTCCATAGGTGAGAGAAATCATATGATAATTGTATTTCTCTGTTTGACTTATTTCACTTAGCATTATCTCCTCCAGTGCCGTCCATGTTGCAGCAAATGTTGAGAACTCGTTCTTTCTGATAGCTGAGTAATATTCCATTGTATCTATGGACCACATCTTCTTAATCCAGTCATCTGTTGAAGAGCATCTTGGCTCCTTCCACGATTTAGCTATTGTGGACAATGCTGCTATGAACATTGGGGTGCATATGGCCCTTCTCTTCACTGCGTCTGTATCTTTGGGGTAAATATCCAGTAGTGCAGTGGCTGGGTCATAGGGTAGCTCAATTTTTAACTTTTTAAGGGACCTCCACACTGTTTTCCAGAATGGCTGTACCAACTTGCATTCCTACCAACAGTGTAAGAGGGATCCCCTTTCTCCACATCCTCTCCAGCAATTGTTTCTTGCCTTGTCAATTTTTGCCATTCTAACTGGCATAAGGTGGTATCTTAGTGTGGTTTTGAATTGAATTTCCCTGACGGCTAATGATTTTGAACATTTTTTTATGTGTCTGTTAGCCATTTGTATGTCATCATTGGAAAAGTGTCTGTTCATATCTTCTGCCCATTTTATGATTTGTTTATTTGTTTCTCGCATATTGAGTTTGAGAAGTTCTTTGTAGATCTTGGATACCAGTCTTTTATCTGTAGCATCATTTGCAGATATATTCTCCCATTCCATGGGCTGCCTCTTAGTTTTTTTGATGGTTTCCTTGGCTGTGCAGAAGCTAGAAAAGCAACTGATTTCTGTGCATTGATTTTGTATCCTGTCACATTACTCAATTGTATCCTGTCAATTGCTGTATGAATTCTAGTAATTTGGGGGTCGAGTCTTTTGGGTTTTCCACATAAAATATCATGTCATCTGTGAAGAGAGAGAATTTGACTACTTCTTTGCCAATTTGAATACCTTTTATTTCTTTTTGTTGTCTGATTGCTGAGGCTAGGACTTCCAGTACTATGTTGAACAATAGCGGCACAAGTGGGCATCCTTGTTGTGTTCCTGATCTTAAGGAAAAGCTCTCAGCTTTTCCCCATTGAGAATGATGTTCTCTGTGGGCTTTTTGCAGATGGTTTTTATGGAATTGAGGAATGTACCCTCTATCCCTACACTCTGAAGAGTTTTAATCAGGAAAGGATGCTGTATTTTGTCAAATGCTTTTTTTGCACCAATTGAGAGGATCATATAGTTCTTGTCTTTCTTTTATTAATGTGTTCTATCACATTGGTTGATTTGCGAACGTTGAACCACCCTTGCATCCCCAGGAATAAATCCCACCTGGTCATGATGGATAATCCTTTTAATGTACTATTGGATAAAGAACATATGTGTTAATGCAACCCTAATGATCCTTAGCCAGTTACTGAGTCTCATTTTCCTTATCAGTAGAATGCAAAAATGCCTGTTTGCATATTGTGAAAATTAAATGAGGGCAGTAAGGTGTCTAATGCCATCCCTTGCATGTAGAAGACATTAAATGACTATTAGAAGATAAGATTGTGTTCCTCTGTGGTAGTAAAATATTTTTTGGTTGATCTTTTTGTGATGTTTTTATGGATATTCAGAAAATAGAATTACTGCGTATTTTGACAAGGCAGGTTATTGTTCGAAAAACTTCTACATTTTCTGACATTGCTTTGAAAACTGAGAAATGAAATTGTCAAATGTGCAAAATCTCTGTGATTCTTTAGAAAATACCTTATTACTAAGAATCAAAGGCCCAGTAGCAGTTGCAAAACAAATTGAGGTACCCCCTATAACCAAAACATCACAGAGAGGGGACAGAGTGTATTTTAGTCCTGTCCAGAAATTAGGTACACTGAGAATGGAGCACATGACATTTAAGGATTAAAAATGCTCTCTTCTCGGTTCACTCTCTGATTCTTTCAGTTGTTATCTGCCAGATATGTTTCCAGATCTGTTTAGTGTCACTCTTAATTTGAGGATGGAGTTGGACATGTATTGCTTAACCAGGAATCTTATTTTACTAATGTCTGAAAACTAGTGGATGATTAAGAAAACTAAAAATACCAAGAATTTTTGTAAATAAACCCTGATGGTGTAGAGCACAGATACAGTCAAATGAGTTTGAAGGTGGGGGAAGGGAGGTGCATTTTAGAAGAATTCAGACTGGTGATGTTTAGCTTTATTACTTCTGAAATTCAGAAGAAATCTTAATGGCAGAATCAGATTTCAGCTTTAAATGATAATGGATTCCTATATGCTATTTTTCATGAGAGAGATTCAGGAGCAGTAGAAGAATTTGTAGTTGTTCAGACTTAATCTAGTTTACTAGAACGAATTTAGATAAATATTATGCAAGCAGGTAGAGTGAAATTAAACTATTGTGTCACGGCCTTTTCTTGGCCCTCTTAATCCTTCATAGGCCTAAAATGTTCATCATACTTGATTATTGCTAACAGGATTAGGGATATTAATTGACTTCCTGTTAGGATTATTTTGTGGTCATACTAATTAAAATGTTTCAAGAGAACAGGGAGTTCAAGCTTACTTAACTTTGCTGGTTAGTATTTTAGTTGTGAATAATATTGCTCTTTTTTGTTTTTTTTTAGTCAAAAATAAATAATGTAGTCCAGGAAGGGGGGAAATTGATTATAAAAGTCCTTCCTTATACATTTAATGTTTTTCCATAGCAAGCCTATATTTTGTTTTGAATAAATGTATCTAATGCAAATTAAAAACTGGATGGATATATTTTCTTCAATGTTTAGTGAAGCTATTAGTGGAAATAGTATTTGCAAAAGGAGTTGTTTCCAAATCAATGGCTTTTTTTAGTTGCTGAATAATTCATTTGATAAACCTCTTACTTTTCTGTACTATAGTCCTTTGTGGTTCTTAACTTTAAAGTATTAAATAATAAATAGAAGGACATGAAGGGTGTGGGCAACATTTTAATTCTTTGAAGGTTATGTCTTTGGAAGATAAAGGGAGATCTGGGGAGTGCTTAGTGGTACTTAGTAAAGATGCTGTAGAAAAACAAAAGTTTTATTTCTGAGCCATAACTTTCAGTATTCAAACGGTGGGCTCTTGAGAATGGATGAAAGGTATCCTAAGGAAGAAGGTTCTTCAGTACTAGGCAGTCAAGAAAGCTTTCGACTCAAATATGAAGAAAAGAGAAGTTCCTTTATAAAACCATATACTAGAGAAGACAGAGGACTAGTGAAAGAAGTGGCTAGGACCTGTACTCTAAAAACTATAAAACATTGATGAATGAAATTGGAGATGACAGAAACAGATGGAAAGATATTCCATGCTCATGGATTGAAAGAACAAATATTGTTAAAATGTCCATGTTACCCAAAGCAATCTATAGATCTAATGTAATCCCTATCAAAATACCAGCAGCATTTAACATAGAACTAGAATAAACAACCCTAAAATTTGTATGGAGCCACAGAAGACCCCGAATAGAAAAAGCAGTCTTGAAAAAAAAAAAAAAAGCTGGAGGTATCACAATTCCAGACTTCAGGTTGTACTGCAAAGCTGTAATAATCAAAACAGTATGGCACTGGCACAAAAATAGACACATTGATCAACGGAACACTATAGGAACCCCAGAAACAAACGCTCAATTATATGTGGTCAATTAATCTTCAACAAAGGATGCAAGAATGTGGGGCGCCTGAGTGGCTCAGTCGTTAAGCGTCTGCCTTCGGCTCAGGGCGTGATCCCGGTGTTCTGGGATCGAGCCCCACATCAGGCTCCTCCGCTGGGAGCCTGCTTCTTCCTCTCCCACTCCCTCTGCCTGTGTTCCCTCTCTCGCTGGCTGTCTCTCTCTCAAATAAATAAATAAAATCTTTAAAAAAAAAAGAATGCAAGAATGTGCAATGGGAAAAAGTCTCTTCAACAAATGGTGTTGGGAAAACCGGACCATGTTTTTACATTGTATCCAAAAATAAACTCAAAATGGATTAAGGACCTAAATGTGAGACCTGAAACTATAAAAATCCTAGAACAGCACAGGCAGTAAAGTCTGACATTGGCCTTTTTTTTCTAGATATGTCTAGAAAATGTGTCTGACATTTGGTGACATTTTTCTAGATACGTCTCCTGAGGCAAGGGAAACAAAAGCAAAAATAAACTATTCGGAATTCATTAAGATAAAAAGCTTCTGCTAAGATAAAAAGCTTCTGCACAGTGAAGGAAACAATCAACAAAACTAAAAGGCAACCTACGGAGTAGGAGAAGATTTTTGCAAATGACCTCTCCAATAAAGGGTTAGTATCCAAAATATATAAAGAATTTCTATAACTCAACACCAGAAAAACACAAATAATCCAATTAAAAATTGGCAGAAGACATGAATAGACATCTCTCAATGAAAAGATGCTCAGTATCACTGATCATCAGGGAAATGCACATCAAAACTACAATGAGATGTCACCTCACACCTGGCAGAATGGCTAAAATGAAAAATAAGAAACAAATGTTGGCAAGGATGTGGAAAAAAAGGAACCCTGGTGCACTGTTGGTGGAAATGCAAACTGGCCCAGCCACTGTGGCAGTATGGTGGTTGCTCAAAAAATTAAAAATATAATTACCAAATGATCCAGTAATTGCACTACTGGGTATTTACACAAAGAATACAAAAACACTAATTCAAAAGGATATATGCACCTCTGTGTTTATCACAGCATTATTTACAATAGCCAAATTATGGTAGCATCCCAAGTGTCCATTCATAGATGAATGGATAAAGATGATGTGATAATATATACATATATGTGTATATGAATATATGTATATGTGATACATGTATATGAATATATATCATATCTTTATCCATATATATGTGTAGCGTGTGTATATTATTCAGTCATAAAAAAGAACGAAATCTTGCCATTTGCAACAACATGGATGGAACTAGAGAGTATAATTCTATGTGAAGTAAGGCAGTCAGAGAAAGGCAAATACCATATGATATCAATCTTATGTGGAATTGAATAAAACAAACAAAGGAAAAAAAGACAAACCAAAAAGCAGACTCTTAACTATAGAGAATGAACAGGTGGTTACCAAAGGGGAGGTGGATGGGGGATGGGTGAAATAGGTGAAGGGGATTAAGAGTACACTTATTTTTTTTTTTAAGATTTTATTTTTATTTATTCGACAGAGAGAGAGACAGCCAGCGAGAGAGGGAACACAAGCAGGGGGAGTGGGAGAGGAAGAAGCAGGCTCATAGCAGAAGAGCCTGATGTGGGGCTCGATCCCATAACGCCGGGATCACGCCCTGAGCTGAAGGCAGAGGCTTAACCGCTGTGCCACCCAGGCGCCCCTAAGAGTACACTTATTTTGATGAGGGCTGAGGAATGTAAGAATTGTTGAATCACTATATTGTACACCTGAAACTAATATGACACTGTATGTTAACTCTAGTGGAATTTTTAAAAAGTGTCTCAATTATTAAGATGTTATATTTGACCTATCTAAAATATATCACATTCTTCAGTCATTCCAGGAAGATCAGGTAGTGGTTTATTATTAGGAATGATGTTTTTTTTCCTTTTGTTCATCATTTGAATAACTTAGTGTTTATTTAATTTCCCTATGTTATGCATAGGTCTCTGTCCTTATGTAGTCACTGTCCATAAGAATGAGAATGTATAGCAGTAGTTCTGAAACTTCAGTGTATATAAAGAATCACTTGGGTTACCTGTTAAAATTTCATGTTCTTGGAACCTACAGTAGACCTACTGAATCAAATTTACTAGAAGATGAAACCTGGAAGTCTTAACATCTAACAAGCTCCTTTATACCAACCACACTTGGAGAAACATGGGTATTGAAAGTTTATTACCCATTATGCTAAGGGCTTGCTCTGAGAAGTTTTGGTTTACTTTATTGCCACATTTTTCTTTTATATTGCGTTCTGATCAGTAATGAATTAAAAAATTGAATACATAATAAGATGATAAAAACTTAAGTCATACTGTGAAAATTCTTTTCAGTTTACAACAGTGATTCTCAGTAAGGGAAGAGGGGAGTTTTGCTCCCTGGGGTTATCTGGCAATGTCTGGAGACATTTTTGGTTGTTGCAGCTGAAGGTAAGGGTACTGCTGGTCTCTGATGGGTGGAGATCAGGGATGCTGCTCAACATCCTACAATATGCAGGACAACTCCTGACAACAAAGAATTATCTGGCTCAAGATGTCAGTATTGCCACTGTTGTAAAACCCTGGTTTAGAGTGATCTGTTTCCTCAGTATCATTGTTCCACAAATCTTGTTAATTATTTGTTGTACTAATCTTTTAAGAGTGTATATATTTCTCTATGGGCTTAGAGTTTATATTTGGTTTTCTATTTGTGACATATTCGTTTTATGGCTTTTACTGGAATTACTTTGCATCTGATACAAAACTAATTTTTGTGCATTCTTTCTCTGTTGTTCATAGGTATACTCAGGAAATAATTTTTTTTTCAGTATTGGCTGAACTCAGCCATGCTTTAAAGGTAAATCATGCATTTTTAGAATCCATGTTACTATTCCCTTCCTGGAAAAACAAGTTCCATTTCTTTTTTTTTTAAGATTATATTTACTTATTTATTAGAGCACACATGCGTGCAGGTGAGCAGGGACAGAGGAAAAGGGAGAGAATCTCAAGCAGACTCCCTGCTGTGCACAGAACCCAACATGGGGCTTGATCCCATGACCCTGAGATCATGACCTGAGCTGAAACCAAGAGTCAGATGCCTACCTGACTGAGCCGCCCAGGCTCCTCGAGTTTTGATAGTTTTTAAAAGTATATTATAACTACTAATCCTTTGTCAGATATGCGTTTTGAAAATATTTTCTCCCACTCTGTAGCTTGTCTTTTCCTCCTCTTAACATGGTCTTTCCTAGAGAAAAAATTTTAAGTTTGGTGAGGTTGTTTATCTTTTTTTTTTTTTTTCTTTTTTATGAGTCGTACTTTTTGGTTTCAGGTCTAAGAACTCTTTCCCTAGCCCATGATCCTAAATGTTCTCTCCTAATTTTTTTCCTAAAGAAAAAATTTTTAAGCTGTATGCCCAGTGTGGGGGTTGAACTCACAACCCAGTGATCAAGAGTCACATGCTCCACTGACTGAGCCATCCAGGTGCCCCTTTTTTCTTTTTTTCTAAAATTTTCAGTTTTCATTTTGATGTTTAAGTATGTGATCCAGTTTGAGTTAATTTTTGTATAAAGTATGAAGTTTAGTTCGAGATTCCTGTTTTTGACCATGGATGTCCAGGTGCTCCAGCACTATTTGTTGAAAAGGCTGTCCTTGCTTTACTGAGTTTTTGCACCTTTGTGAAAAATCAGTTGGCTATACAATGTAGGTCTGTTTCTATGCCATTGATCTATGAGTCTATTCTTTCATCAGTACCACTCTGCCTTGCTTATTATAGCTATATATTAAACCTTAAAATCAGGTGGAGTGATCCTCCCATTTTATTCTTTGTTTTCAAGATTGTTTTAACTGCTCCAGTTTCTTTATAGGTGTGTTTTGTTTTTATTTTGTTTTGGTTTTGAGAAGCAAATTCTTGTACAAAACTAACTGGTTTAACTCAATATTCTTTGGAATCTTTGGCAAATGAAAGGTTTTATGATTTTATATTTTATTTATTAGTAAATAATTCACATCAACAGTATAGTATCTGATTAAATCTCATCATGAAATAATAGAATTTTAAGAATAATTATCAGGCCCAATTATCAGATTTTATTTTTAGGTTTCTCACAGTTTCTGTGTACCTCTGCTTGTTAGTCTTGGTTTTAAGTAAGTTGCCTAGTTAAAAAGAACTTCAAATGCCACACTGAGAGCATTAACACATGCTCCTCCTTTTTTTTTTTAGATGGTGTTATCAGAAAAGGTTAGTCAACTGATGGAATGGACCAATAAAAGACCTGTAATAAGAATGAATGGAGACAAGTTCCGTCGCCTTGTTAAAGCTCCACCAAGAAACTACTCCGTTATTGTCATGTTCACTGCTCTCCAACTTCACAGACAGTGTGTCGTGTGCAAGTATGAACTTTCAACTACACTTTAAAATTAAATAACATAAGATTTTAACCGTTTCTTAATCCTAGAAGAACCAAATTAGTTCAGTGGGTACATAAACAATTACTGTATATACCTTACTTAGGATGTCTGTAGTAACACATATTGCCCTTTTTTACAGTCATTTCTTGTTTGCCCACATTAGTGGGGGGAACAAAGAGCAAGGATAAAGTATTGTGGTAGCCATGATAGGAATAACTTGAATAATCATCATATAAATTGGTATCAACTTATATAAATGTATGCCAATAGGATTGATGCAGTATTTTACTATTTATAAGTTATATCACTTTCATAGTCTTATTTTATACAACAACCCCAAAAGGTAAGTAAAGCAAGTGTTCTCTCATTTGTGGAGAAATAGGTTCCAAAATCTTTTTTTTAAAGATTTTATTTATTTCTTTGAGAGAGAGTGAGCAAGTGAGAGAGGGAGAGAGCCCAGGAGAAGGGGGAAAGGGAGAAGCAGACTCCCCACCAAGTAGGGAGTCTGATATGGAACTCGATCCCAGAACCCTGGGGTCATGACCTGAGCTGACGGTAGACACTTAACCGACTGAGCTAAGCTACCCAGGTGCCTGGTTCCAAAATCTTTTAACTGGTCTACCCAAAGCTAGAGATAATTATTAATGCAATAATGGTAGCTACATTCAAATTTGGAATTACAGGAGAACATTTTTAGAAAATAAAAACTTATGATTTAGAGATGTTTTCTTTTTTCTAGATTATTTTGTAGTGATTGTAAACCTTGGAAGTGGAGACTAATCTCACTTAAACTTTCATCAATGGTTTACTGATTTTATTTTACTGTTTCTGAATGATCTTAGAAACAAAGATTGGTATTTCTTTAAACAAAAGGACTATATTTTTATAAAGATTTTATTTATTTATTTGTCAGAGAGAGAGAACAAGAGCAAGCACAAGCAGGGTAAGTTGCAGACAAAGGGAGAAGGAGGCTCCCCACTGAGCAGGGAGCCTGATATGGGACTCCATCCCAGGACCCTTGGATCATGACCTGAGCCAAAGGCAGATGCTTAACTGACTGAGCCATCCAGGTGTCCCAGGACTATATTTCTTTAAACAAAATTAAAAAGAGTGGGTACTAAAAAATAGAATAGCTTTTGCTTTTTGGTGTTTTTTTAACTTATATTTTTAGATCAATATGTGTGATCTGGGAATTCATGTTAAATGAAATGACAAAGTTACCCTGTGAATAACTAATTTAATAAAATCTTGACAGCTTTCCAAATTCTGACAGCCTGGGTCCATGTGAAGGATTAGATAATTTTTTTTTAGAATATGCATTATGCTACCCCAAGACTTGCTAACTTTTCTTAAAGGATTTCCCCCCCAGGTAGTCAAGTTATTTGATCCCAGAGTACTTATTTTTAGGCACGTATGCTGGATAGTAGGTATTAATTATGCATGAACTTCAAATCTAGGATCAGTATTAATTTAGTCATTTCACCCAGCAATCAGGAGTATACAAAAATGTTAGGGAACAAACACAAACTCCTTCATAATTCTGTACTAAATGCAAATTAATGACATTCTTATTTAATCTAAGTTTTTATTAGTATCTTACTTTCTATAGGACCGAATTTAAAATTAGCTCACATTTTCCTAAACTCATTCAAAACATAAAAAATTAACAGCAGTGTGTATAATACTGTATATTTGGTGCTATCAGGATGAGAAGTGTAAGATGCCCTACCCTTATCATATGGCTAGGGAAATGAGTTCCACACGTGAAAATTTAGCTGGCAGTGTAAGGCAATTTATAATTAAATACCAAATGGATTATGTGCATCATAAATACTACAAAATTTCAGGAAGGACATATAACAGGAAGATTAGGGTTGGTCTAATGGAGAAGAAAGGTTTTGTATTAGGGCAAGATGGATGGATCAGATTTGGATAGAAGTAGGATATTTTGATTAGAAGTAAAGATGTGTACAAGGGTACAGAGATGGTGGTAAATAAAGTGCCAGAGTTAAGAGATCCTGTTTTATATTGATCAGTAGTAAGGCTATGTAAAAGTTAGATGCCTTACTGGAATTGAATGATAAAGAACCTTAAATAACCAGTGAAAAAGCTTGGGGACTGTCCTGAAGGTAGCAGCAATGCAACAATGGCTGCTGAGAAGAGTAAGAGTTTCAGGAAAGTAGTAATTTAAAAGACGGATGTATACTGCAGTGTAAGAAGGATTGAAAGAGGAGAAACCAGAGTCAGTATTTTAATATTCTAATGTCAGATATTAAGGATCTGACTTTAGCTCATAGCAATGAAAATAAATGGGAAGAGATGGAGTTAAAAGATAATCACTAATGAAGAATTATCACATCTTGGAAACTGAAAGCATATGGGCAGTAAGGGAAAAGTCATACATGACTTGAGGTTTCAGTTAATCTCAATTTTCCTAGATTCTTCTTACCTTTCACCCTAATTCATCTGACTGTATTTTTATTTACTAAATAATAGCATGTTATACATTAGATTTATAAAATGGATTACTATTATAGTCTACTATCTCTGGAAATACTTCAACCTGTCTTTGAACACTTACAAGTAATTTACCCGGTATTAAAAAATTGTTGTATGATTAGCTGGATTTTTCTAATGACTACTGAAAGAGCTTTGAGATAAGAAACAAGCACAAAGTATGAAGCCGAGTCAAGTAACTACTTTCTGTTGAAATCCCCAACACTTAGGATAAGGCTTCTCTTATGCCAAAACAATGGCAGTATTTTCCAGGGTTTGTCCTAACCCTGTCAGCAGAACCTGACTGGTGTTTGTTTCTCTCTCTGTTTCTTTCTCTCTGTCTCTTTCTCTCTCTCTAAATATTTCCCCCACTGGAAAAACTGCTATTGCTTCTTTGGCTCTGTTGTACTGCTGATAAGTTAGATTGCTTTTTAAAAATGTTTTATATGTTATCTTCACAAACTTGATTGTATCCAGGCAAGCTGATGAAGAATTCCAGATCCTGGCAAACTCCTGGCGATACTCCAGTGCATTTACCAACAGGATATTTTTTGCTATGGTGGATTTTGATGAAGGCTCTGATGTATTTCAGATGGTAAGATCTTTGGTTTATTTTATTAAGTAGGGATAAGTTAACAATAGATAAAGTGGAATATGTCTTTTTCAATAGCCACAAGTTTTATTTATATATTCCTTGTTATCTAAGTATACTGGGAAATAATGTTATATTGCTTTCAGGTGTACAACATAGTGATATGACAGTTCCATACATTACTTAGTGCTCAATGTGATAAGGGTAGTCACCATCCATTACCACACAAGGTTATTACAATATTATTGACTGTATACCCTATGCTGTACTTTACGTTTCTGTGACTCACTTATTTTATAACCAGAACCTTGTTCCTCTTAATCCCCTTCACCTATTTTGCCCATGCCCCCTTCCCTCTGGCAACCACGTTCTCTGTATTTCTGAGTCTGTTTGTTGGTGTGATTTTTAGATTCCACGTATAAGTGAAATCATATGGTATTTGTCCTCTGTCTGACTTATTTCACTTACCATAATACCCTCTAGGTCCACTCATGTTGTCATAAATGGCAAAATTTCATTCTTTTTTATGGCTGAGTAATTTGTGTGTGTGTGTGTGTGTGTGTGTGTGTATACATACATACATGTCATATCTTTTCTATCCATTCATCTACTGATGGACATGTGGGTTACTTCTATATTTTGGCTATTATAGATATCTGTGCAATAAATGGGAATGCATATATCTTTTCTAGTTAGCGTTTTCATTGTCTTTGAGTAAATACTCAGTAGTGCAGTTCCTGGATCATGTGATATTTTTCCATTTTTAATGTTTTGAGGAAGCGTCATACCGTTTTCCATACTGGTTGCACCAGTTTACAATTTCACCAACAGTGCACCAGGGTTCCCTTTTCTCCACATCTTCTTCAACACTTGTTATTTCTTGTCTCTTTGATTTGAGCCATTCTGACAGGTGTGAGGTGATATCTCATTGTGGTTTTGATTTGCATTTCTGTGATGGTTAGTGATGTTGAGCATCTTTTCATGTGTCTGTTGGCCATCAGTAAGTCTTCTTTGGAAAAAATGTCTATTCAGGTTCTCTGCCCATTTTTAAATTGTATTGTTTTGTTCATTTTGGTGATGACTTATGTAAGTTCTTTATATATTTTGGATATTAATCCCTTATTGGATATGTCATTTGCAAATATCTTCTCCTATTCAGTAGGTTGCCTTTTCATTTTGTTGGTTTCTTTCACTATGCAAAAGCTTTTTATTTTGGTATCCCAGTAGTTTATTTTTTATTTAATTTCCCTTGCCTGAGGAGACATATGCATAAATATGTTTCTTTGGCCAATGTCCAAGAAATTACTGTGTATGTTTTCCTTTAGATTTATGGTTTCTTGTCTCACATTTAGGTCTTTAATCCATTTTAACTTTATTTTCATATATGGTGTAAGAAGGTGGTCTAGTTTCATTCTTTTCATGTAGCTGTCCAGTTTTACCAGCACCATTTGTTGAAGAGACGGTCTTTTCTCCCTTTGTGTATTCTAGCCTCCTTTGTCATAAACTCATTGACCATATAAGCATGGGTTCATTTCTGGGCTCTCTTTTTTTTTTTTTGAATAAAGCAATAGAAGTTTATTAAGTGAAGATACAGAAAAAACTCTCAGTGAGAGGGGGTCCCAACAGTGTTGCCCTGGGCTCTCTATTCTCTTCCATTGATCTCTGTGTCTGTATTTGTGCCAGTACCATAATGTTTTGATTACTTAGCCTTGTAGTATATCTTGAAATCTGGGATTGTGATATATCCAGCTTTGTTCTTTCTCAAGATTGCTTTGGCTATTTGGGGTCTTTAATGGTTCCATACAAATTTTTGGAGTATTTGTTCTAGTTCTGTGATAAATGCTGTTGGTATTTTGATGGGGATTGCATTGAATCTGTATATTGCTTTGGGTAGTATGGACACTTTAACAATACTATTCCAATCAATGAGCATGGTATATTTTTCCACTTGTTTGTGTTGTCTTCAGTTTCTTTCACCAATGTATTATAGTTTTCAGAGTAAAGGTCTTTCACCTCCTTGGTTATATTTATTCCTAGGTATTTTATTCTTTTTGGTATAATTGTAAATGGGATTGTTTTCATTTTTCTTTCTGCTACTTAGCTATTAGTGTGTAGAAATGCAACAGATTTCTGTATATTAATTCTGTCTTCTACATCACTGAATTCGTTTACTGGTTCTAATATATTTTTAGTGGAGTTTTTAAGTTTTTCTCTATATAGTATCATATCCTCTGCAAATAATGACAGTTTTGTTTCTTCCTTACCAATTTGGATATCTTCTTTTTCTTTTTTTTAAAGATTTTATTTATTTTTGCAAGAGAGAGAGTGAGAGAGAGTGTGCGCACATGAGTGGGGGGGCAGAGGGAGAAGCAGACTCCCCACTGAGCAGGGAGCCCTATTTGGGACTTGATCCCAGGACCCTGGAATCATGACCCAAGCCAAAGGCAGATGCTTAACCGACTGAGCCACCCAGGCACCCTTGATATCTTTTATTTCTTTTTCATGTCTGATTTCTATGGCTGGGACTTCCAGTACTGTGTTGAATAAAGGTGACAAGAGTGGATATCCTTAACTTGTGCTGATCTTAGAGGAAGAGCTTTCAGTTTTTCATCATTGAATATGTTAGCTGTAGGTTTTTCCTTTATTATGTGAGTGTATGTTTCCTCTAAAGCCACTTTGCTGAAAGTTTTTATCATGAGCAGATATATATTGTCAGATGCTTTTTCTGCATCTGTTGAGATGATCACATAGTTTTTATCCATCCTCTTGTTAATATGATATATTATGTCAGTTGATTTGTGAATATGGAATTATCCTTGCACCCCTAGAATGAATTCCAGTTGATTCTGGTGAATGATCCTTTTAATGTATTGTTGAATTCAGTTTGCTAACATTTTGTTGAAGATTTTTGCATTTGTGTTTATCAGAGATACTGGCCGTAGTTTTCTTTTTTGTAGTATCTTTAATCTGGTTTTAGTACAGGGTAATGCTGACCTCATAGAGTAAGTAAATTTGAAAGTTTTCTTTCCTCTTCTGTTTTCTGGAATATTTTAAGAATAAGTATTAACACTTCTTTAAGTGTTTCATATAAGCGCACCTGGGTGGCTCAGTCAAGTTAAACATCTGTCCTTGGCTCAGGCGCCCCTGTTGGGAGGGTGTTTTTGATGACTATTTTAATTTCATTACTAGTAATGAGTCTGTTCAAATTTTCTATTTTTTCCTGATGCACTTTGGAAGATTGTACATTCCTACGAATTTATCACTTTCTTCTTTAGTTGTCCAAATTGTTGACCTATAAATTTTCAATAGTATTCTTTTATAATCCTTTGTATTTCTGTGGTGTTGGTTTTTATTTCTCCTCTTTCATTTCTGATTTTATATATTTTCATCCTCTCTTTTTGTCTTGATGAGTCTGGATAAAAGTTTATCAGTTTTTTCATCTTTTCAGAGAACCAGCTCTTGGTTTCATTGATCTTTTCTGTTGTCTTTTTTTTTTTTTTAGTCTTTATATCTTTATTTCTGCTCTAATTTTAATTATTTACTTTCTTCTAATTTTGGGCCTTTGTTGCTCTTCTTTTTCTAGTTCCTTTAAGTTAAGGTAAGATTGGGATTTTTATTTGTTTCTTGAGGTAGGTCTGTGTTGCTGTAAATTTCCCCCTTAGAACTGCTTTTGCTGTGTCCCAAAGATTTTGGACTGTTATTTTTCCATTTTCATTTGTCTCCATGTATTCTTCAATTTCCTTTTCAACTTCTTTGTTGACCCATTGGTTTTTGGTGTCATATTTTTTTAGGTTCCATGTCTTTGTGTTTATTCTTGTTTTGTTCTTGTAATTAATTTCTAGTTTCCTACCACTGTGATTGAAAAGGTGCTTGAATATATACAATGGAATATTACTCAGCTATCAGAAAGGATGAATACCTACCATTTACATCAAAATGGATGGAACTGGAGGGTATTATGTTAAGTGAAATAAGTCAATCAGAGAAAGATAGTTATCATATGGTTTCACTCATGTGGAATATAAGGAATAGTGCAGAGGACAATAGGGGAAGGGAGGAAAAACTGTATGGGAAGAAATCAGAGAGGGAGACAAACCATGAGAGACTCTTGACTCCAGGAAACAAACTGAGGGTTGCAGAAAGGGAGGTGGGGGGATGGGGTAATTGGGTGATGGGCATTAAGAAGAGCACATTATATGAATGGATGTTATATGCAACTAATGAATCATTTAACATTATATCAAAACTAATGATGTACTATATGTTGGCTAATTGAATTTAAATTAAAAAAGAAAAGATGCTTGATATGATTCCAGTCTTAAATTTTGAGACTTGTGTATAGCATAATTTATTATCTGTTTAGGAGAATATTCCATGTGCACTTGAAAAGAATGTGTATTCTGGATTTTTTTTTTAGATAGAATGTTCTATATATGTCTGTTAAGTCCATCTGGTCTAATGTGTCATTCAAAGCTACTGTTTTTTATTGATTTTTTTGTCTGAGTGATCTATCCATTGATGTCAGTGGGATGTTAAAGTCCCCTACTATTATTGCATTACTGTCAGTTTCTCCCGTTATATCTGTTAATGTTTGTTTCATTTATTTAGGTGCTCCATGTTTGCAATTCCTATATTCTCTTGTTAGGTTATCTCTTTATCATTATGTAATGTCCTTTCTCTCTTTCTACGGTCTTCTGTTTTAAGTCTATTTTCTCTGATTTAACTATAACTGGATTTTTTTTTCCTGCTTCCATTTTTCATGGAATATCTTTTCCAGTCCTTCACTTTCTGTCTGTGTCTTTAGGTCTGAAATGAGTATCTTGTAGGCAGCACATAGGTTGTTCTTGTTTTTTTATCCATTCAGTTACTGTATGTTTTTTGATTAGAGCATTTAGTCCAGTTAATTATTGATAGGTATGTACTTATTGCCATTTGTTAATTTTTTTCTGATTGTTTTTATATTTCCCCTTTCCTTATTTTCACTTCTCTTCCCTTGTGGTTTGATGGATTTGTCTAGTATTATGCTTGGATTATGATGTCCTGTTTTACATTTTTTTTAAGTTTTTGTGTAACCCTTGAGTAATTTTTGTAGATACAATTGATTTTACTTCTTTTGTGTTTTAACTTCCATGCTGGCTTTATAAGTGAGTAATCTGCCTTTACTATATTTTTGCTTTCACCATTGAAATTCCCTCATTTCATACTTTTCTTACTTCTAGTTATGGCCTTTTCACTTAAAGAATTCCCTTATCATTTATTGTAAGTTTGGTTTAGTCATGCTGAACCTCTTTAACTTTTTTTTATCTCATAAACTCTTTATCTGTTTTTCAATTCTGTTGATAACCTTGCCCAGTAGAGTATTTTTGGTTGTAGGTTTTTTCTATCAGCACTTTGAATATTTCATGCCATTCTCTTCTGGCCTGCAAAGTCTCTCATGAAAAATCAGCTGATAGCCTTATTGGGTTTCCCTAGTATGTAACTGTTTTCATTTTCTTTTGCTGCTTTTAAAATTTGCTATTATTTATTTCTGTCCCTTTAATTATTATGTCTTTATGTAGACCTACTTGGGTTCATCTTGTTTTGGGCCTTCTGTGCTTCCTGGACCTGGATGTCTTTCTTTCCCCATATTAGTGAAGTTTTCAGCTATTATTTCTTCAAATAATTTTTCTGCCTCCTTCTCTCTTTCTTCTCCTTCTGAGATCCTTATAATGCAAATGTTATTACACTTGATGATGTCATAGAGATCCCTTAAGCTGTTCTCTTTCTTAATTACTCTTTTATCTTTCTGCTGTTCAGCTTTGTTGCTTTCTATTACCCTCTCCTCCAGATTGCTGATCCATTCTTCTGTGTCTCCCAATCTGCTGTTGATTCCCTCTAATGTATTTTTTAAATTCAGTTATTGTGTTTTTCTGCTCTGTCTGGTTCTTTTTTTACATATCTTTTTTTCTATTTATTGAAGTTCTCACTGAGTTCGTCCACTCTTTTCTCAAGTCCAGTGAGTACATTTATGACCATTACGTTGAACTCTTTATTGGGCATATTGCTTGTGTCCTTTTTGTTTCACTATTTTTCTGTGATTTTGGCTTATTCTTTTATTTGGGACACATTCCTCTGTTTCCTCATCTATTTCTCTCTGTTTGTTTATGTGTATTAGGTAGGTCAACTACATCTCCTAGTCTTGAAAGTAGTGGCCTTGTATAGGAGAGGCCTCATGGTGCCCTGTAGCACGACCACCCCAGTTCACCAGAACCAGGTGCTTCCTGTGTGAGCTGCATGTGCCCTCCTGTTGTGGATGAGCTATGATGGCTGTGGGCATGCTGGTGGGCAGGGCTGGCCCTCAGGCCAGCTGGCTTCAGTGACCTCCTTCACCTACTGCAGCTGCACTGGGCAGGGTTTCCGTCCCACACTGCTGAAAGGCCCTGCTGCAGCTCTCACATGCTTGCTGTTGGGTGAGTCTAGCCCTAACCCTGGTTGCCCTCAGCTAGGTGCTGTGATAGCTGCAAATGAGGGGCAGGGCTGGCACTTTGTGCAGTCATCTAAGAGGCTTAGCTTTAGGAATTGCAGGGATGCTGTTGTGTGTGGTTATCTCCTCCCCATCCCAGGGCAGGAGCCACTTTGGAGGGGTAGCTGCCAAGGTGAGTGGGTTGAGTGGGGCATGTCTACAGGGAAACACCAGGGCTGGGCATGTGACGGTAACAAGGTAGATGGAAAGTGTTTGAACTGGCTTTTACAAGTGTCTGACTATAGGCTGGGGAGGGCAATATAAATAGTGCCTGCCAGCACTTTTGTTTCCAGAGAAATCTGCAGATCCCTGCCTCTCCGGCACATATCCTAAAATTAGTGAATACAGTTCCATCACGTATACCCCAAGGGCTTTTCAAACTACTGCTTATATGTATATTTCAGGGTGAGTTATTTAGTGTGCTGCCTCTTTGAGGACAGGGATTAATTTTCCTATTTCCTTCTTGCTCTCCCAGAGTTATGCCCCACTGATTTTCAAAGCAAGATGTTATGGGGACTTGTCGTCCCAATGTGGGCCCCCAGGGCCAGGGATGCACTCTGTGGGATCGGACTGACTGCCTTGCTCCTCTGTGCTTGTGATGTTCCTCCTATTTGTGGTTAGTTGCACTGGGGGTTTGGTTTCCAACCACATCTCCATTCCTCCTACCCTTTTTGATGTAGTTTTCTGTGAATAACTGTGTAAGATCTGTTCTCCAGTCTTCAGGTCATTTTCAGAGTTAGTTTGCAATACATGTAGTTGCTGACTCAGCGTGTCCATGGGACAAGGTGAGCTTAAGATCCTCCCAATCTGCTATCTTCCCCTGGCCACAAGAAGTTTGTTCGTTTGTTTGATTAGTTTCAGAGGTAGAGTTTAGTGATTCACCAGTTGCACCTAACACCCAGTGCTCATTATATCAAGTGCCCTCCTTAATGCCCCTTACCCAATGACCCCATCCCCGCCCCCAGCAACCCTCAGTTTGTTTCCTGGAGTTAAGAGTCTCATATGGTTTGTCTCCCTCTCTGATTTCATCTTATTTTATTTTTCCCTCCCTTCCCCTATGTTCATTTGTTTTATTTCTTAAATTCCACATATGGGTGAAGTCATGTATTTGTCTTTCTCTGACTGACTTATTTCACTTAGCGTAATATCCTCTAGTTGCATTGATGTTGTTGCACATGGTAAGATTTCATTCTTCTTGGTGTCTGAGTAATATTCCATTGTATGTATACCACATCTTCTTTATCCATTCATCTGTTGATGGACATCTGGGCTTTTTACATATTTTAGCTATCGTAGACATTGCTGCTATAAATGTTGGGGTGCATGTGCCTTTCGACCGCGTTGTTTGTATCCTTTGGACAAATACCTAGTAGTGTAATTGCTGGATCATAGGGTAGCTCTATTTTCACTTTTTGAGGAATCCCCATACTGGTTTTCCACGGTGGCTGCAGCAGTTTGCTCTCCCACTAACAGCGCAAGAGTGTCTCTTTTTCTCTACTTCCTCTCCAACACTTGTTTCTTCGCATTAACTGAGTTTTAGTATTAAACTTGCTTGCTTGGAATAAATCCTCCTTGGTTGGGTGTATAATTCTTTTTGTACATTATTGATTTAATTTGCTAATATTTTGTTTAGAATTCTTGCATCTGTGTTCATGAGAGACATCAATCTATAGTTTTCTTATGTCTTTGTTTGGGGTATGAGGATAGTACTAGCCTCATAGATCAAACTGAATGTATTCCCTCTGCTTTATCTTCTTTTTTTAAATATTTATTTACTTATTTTTAGATAGGGAGAGAGAGCAGGGGGAGGGGCAAAGGGAGAGGGAGAGAAAGAATCCCAAGCAGACACCCTCCTGATGTGGAGCCCGAGACAGGGCTGGATCTCACAACTGTGAGATCATGACCTGAGCAGAAACCAAGAGTCGGATGCTCAATTGACTGAGTCACCCTGTTGCCCCTTTTTCTAAGTTTTATTTATTTATTTTTATATAGAGAGACACAGAGAGAGAGAGTCCCTCTGCTTTATCTTCTGAAAGAGATTGTAGAAACTGGTATAATTTCTTCTTATATGTTTGGTAGAATTTACCATTGAACTCATCTGAGCCTGGTTCTTTCTATTTTGGAAGGTTATTATTTTTGGTTCAGTTTTTTAAATAGATATGGGCCTATTCAGATTTTTAAATTTCTTTTTGTATGAGTTTTCAAAAATTGTGTCTTTCAATGAAGTGGTCCATTACGTGTAGGTTATAAAATTTGTAATCATAGAGTTGTTCATAGCTTTTTTTTTTTTACACTACCCTTTCAATGTCCATATAGGATCTGTAGTGATATCCTCTCTTTCATATCTGATACTAGTATTTTGTGCCTTCTCTTTTTCTTAGTTTGGCCATACACTTATTTCTTTGATCATTTCAAAGAAAAGCTTTTGATTTCATTGATTTTTCTCTATTGACTATTTTCAATTTTGTTGATTTCCGCTCTAATTCTTATTATTTATTTTCTTCTACTAAGTTTGGATTTAATTTGTTCTTTTTTTGGTTTCCTAAGGGGGAAACTTAAACTATTGATTTAAATATTTTTTCCTCGTATATGCATTCAATGTCATAAATTCCCCTCTAACCGTTTTTTTTGCTCTATCCCACAGATTTTGATAAGTTGTGTTTCCATTTTCATTTAGTTCAAATCTTTCTAAATTTTTCATGAGATTTCTTCCTTGAGCATGTGTTAATTAGAAATATATCATTTAATTTTCATGTATTTGGGGATTTTCTAGTTCTTTTTCTGTTATGGTTTCTAGTTTAATTCCATTATTGTCTGAGGGACCAACATTGTGTGATTTCTATACTTTAAATTTGTTAAGGTGTGTTTTATAGCCCAGAATGTGGTCTGTCTTGGTGAATGTTTCATGTGAGTTTGAGAAGAATATCAATTGTGCTTTTTTGGATGAAGTTAGTTCTGTAGATGTCAATTATATGCAGTTGATTGAAGGTGGTATTGAGTTCAGCCATGTCCTTACTGATTTTTTGCCTGCTGGATCTGTCTACTGGGTGTTGAAGAGGGATGTTGAAGTCTCCAACTATGATAGTAGATTCATCTATTTCTCCTTGCAAGTTTTTGTCTCACATAATTTGACCCTGTTGTTAGGCACATACACATTAAAAATTGTTATGTCTTTTTGGAGAATTGACCCTTTATCATCATGCAATGCCCTTTTTAATCCCTAATAACTTTCTGTATTTTGAAATCTGCTCCATCTAAAGTTAATACAGCTATTCCTGCTTTCTTCTGGTTAATGTTAGCATGGTATATTTTCCTCCATCCTTTTAATCTGTATATTATCCATGTATTTAATCTATATGTGTTTCTATATTTAGAGTGGGCTTCTTATAGTCAACATACACTTGGGTCTTGTTTTTTGAACCACTCTGACCATTTCTGTCTTTTAATTGATGTATTTAGACCATTGATACTCATATTATTTATGTAATTGGATTATTTATATAGTTGGTCTAATACCTACTGTATTCATTACTGTTTTCTATTTGTTGCCCTCATTTGTTGTTCCTATTTTTATCTTCCCCCTTTTCTGCCTTTTTTGTAGTTGAACATTTTTTTTTAAAGATTTTATTTATTTATTCGACAAAGATAGAGACAGCCAGCGAGAGAGGGAACACAAGCAGGGGGGGTGGGAGAGGAAGAAGCAGGCTCATAGCAGAGGAGCCTGATGTGGGGCTCGATCCTGTAACGCCGGGATCACGCCCTGAGCCGAAGGCAGACGCTTAACCGCTGTGCCACCCAGGCGCCCCTGTAGTTGAACATTTTATGTGATTTCATTTTCTCTCCTTTCTTAGCATATTGGCTATGCTTTTTTCTTTTCGCTTTTTTCGTGCTTGCCCTAGAATTTGCAATATACCTTTTCAGCTAATTCAAGTCCACTTTTTTTTTGAGAGAGAGAGAGAACATGCACACAAGTGGTGGGGAGGGGCAGAGGGAGAGGGAGGGAGAGAATTTTTTTTTAATAATTTTTATTATGTTATGTTAGTCACCGTAGAGTATATCCTTAGTTTTTGATGTAGTGTTCCATGATTCATTATTTGCGTATAACACCCAGTGCACCATGCAATATGTGCCCTCTTTAATACCCATCACTGGCCTATCCCAGTCCCTCACCCCCCTCCCCTCTGAAGCCCTCAGTTTGTGTCCCAGAGTCCATAGTCTGTCATGGTTCATTACCCCTTCTGTTTAGCCCCCCTTCATTCTTCCCTTCCTTCTACTACCGTTCTTCCTACTTCTTATATTCCATAAATGAGTGAAACCATATGATAATTGTCTTTCTCTGCTTGACTTATTTCACTTAGCATAATTTCCTCCAGTCCCTTCCATGTTGCTGCAAAGGTTGGGTAATCTTTCTGATGGCTGAGTACTATTCCATTGTATATATGGGCCACATCTTCTTAATCCAGCCATCTGTTGAAGGGTATCTTGGCTCCTTCCACAATTTAGCTATTGTGGACAGTGCTGCTATGAACATTGGGGTGCATATGGCCCTTCTCTTTGCTACGTCTGTATCTTAGGGGTAGATACCCAGTAGTGCAATGGCTGGGTCATAGGGTAGCTCAATTTTTATCTTTTTAAGGGGCCTTCACGCTGATTTCCAAAGTGGCTGTACCAACTTGCATTCCCACCAACAGGGAGGGAGAGAATGTTAAGCAGGCTCCACACCCAGTGTGGAGCCCGACACAGGGCTCGATCTCATGACCCTGAGATCATGACCTGAGCTGAAATCAAGAGTCGGATGCTTACCCAACTGAGCCACCCAGGCGCCCCCATTAGTCCACTTTCAAATAGCACCGTGCCACTTCATGGGTTGTGTAACTTAAAAAAAAAAATTCTTAACTTTTGTCTCCCATCCCTTGTATCATCATTTATTTTGTTTATACTTAAGCATACATAAATACATACACAATAGAATACATTGTTGGTATTATTTTGAACAAACTGTTATCTCTTAGGTGAATTTAGAGTGAGAAAAATAGGGGTACCTGGCTGACTCAGTCAGTGGAGCACGCAGCTCTTGATCTCAGGATTGTGAGTTCGAGCTCTTTGTTGGGTATAGAGATTACTTAAAAATAAAATCTTAAAAAGAAAAGAAGTATTTATTTTATTTTCACTTATTTCTTCTTCAGTGTTCTCCCTTACTTTATGTGTATCCAAGTTTCTGACCTTTCTTATTTTCCTTGTCTCTAATGAATTTCTCTTAACATTTCTTGCATGAAATTCCCTTAGTTTTTGTTTGTCTGTGACAGTCCTTATTTCTCCTTCACTTTTGAAGAATAATTTCTCAGGGTGCAGAATTCTAAGTTGGTGGTGTTTTTTTTCTCTTCACACTTCAAATATTTCACTCTCTTCTTGCTTGCATGGTTTCTAAAGAGAAGTTGGAAGTAATTCTTATCTCCCTCTATGAGTAAGGTGTTTTATTCCTCCAGCTTCTTTCAGGTCTTTTTTTCTTTATGTTTGACTTTCTATAATTTCTATATCAACAGTGATATGCCTGGGTATATTTTTTTGGCATTTATTCTGCTTGATGTTCTTGAATTTATGGTGTGGAGTCAGATGTTAATTTGGGGAATTCTCAGTCATTACTGTTTTTAATATTTCTTCTGTTCCTTTCTCCTCCTTCTGGTATTCCCATTATGTGTATGTTACACCTTTTGTAGTAGTGACTGATAGTCCTTGGATATTCTGTTCTGTTCTTTTTAGTCTTTATTCTCTGCTTTTCAGTTTTCGAGGATTCTGTTAATATATCCTCTAGCTCAGAGACTTTTTTTCCTTAGCCATGTCTAGTGTACCAATAAGCCCATCAAAGGCATTTTTCTTTCTGTTACAGTGTTTTTCATCTCCAGCGTTTCTTTTTTATTCTCTTTTAGGATTTCCATCTCTTTTTTTACAGTGTCCATTTGTTTTTGCATGCTGTGTAATTTATCCATTAGAGCCATTAGCTTATTAACCATAGATTTAAAAAATGATAATTCTGATAATTCCAACATCTTGTCATGTCTATTTATGATACGTGCTCTGTGTCTTCAAATCGTGTTTTTTTGGTTTTTTTTGTTTTTTTTTTTTTACTTTTGGTATGCCTTGTAATTTTTTTTTTTTCATAGCCAGACATGAGGTACTGGTTAAAATGAACTGTTGTAAATTGGCCTTTAGAAATGTGGTGTTAAGGGGGGAGGGGTATGTTCTATGGTCCTATGATTAAGTCTCAGTCTTTTAGTGAGACTATACCCCTGGACTATGAACTTAAGAGTTTCTCAGCTTTTTTCTCCCCCCCCTTAGGGGACAGGACAGCATCTTCTTTCATTTGAACTAATACAGTAGCCTTTCAACTGGTTCACTTACCACCATCCATATAATATGCTCTCCTTATTACCTCTATGACAGTTACCAGAGGTTTTTTGTTTTGGGGGAGAGGTTCTTTTTTTTAAGATTTATTTATTTATTTAAGAGAGAGAGAGAGAGCGAGAGCACGTGTGCATGTGAGTGGGGGAGGAGCAAAGGGAGAGGGAGAGAATCTCTGGCAGACTCCCTGCTGAGTGCAGAGCCTGACACAGGGTTCAATCCCAGGACCATGAGATTATGACCTGAACTGAAATCACGAGTTGGACACTTAACCAACTGAGCCACCCAGGCACCTCTCTGGAGAGTATTAATAACAATAGTTGGGAAAAATTAAATTTGGGAACCTTGAGGGTAAACAAAATAAAATTTTATTTTTTACTTCAGGGTATCATGATCTATGAAGGATCTAAGGGTTTTATTCTACTTACAAGCTAATGAGTTAGCCTGCCGTGGTTTGATACATACTGGCAGAAGAAATGATACTCCTGGGTTAGAGTTAAAGGACTTTATTATTCACAACAACAGTAGTATCCAAAGTATCAGCACTTTCTTGCACCATTTCCCCTAGGCCCCACTTGCCATAGTATGATGCGATGAAGGCCAGTGGTTTGTATTATGGAAGAGTATCTCCAAGCTTTGGGAAATCCTTCTATAAAGGGTAGTAAGCATGTATGCCCTTTGCTTTGGAGGGGGTCTAACTCTATCTTCTAAGGCTATATGAACACCCTTGAGAAAATTATCCAGAACAAAGGTAGTCAATCCTCTGCACACAACATGTGCAGAAACACAAGAAACCTATGAAGAATTGTCTCCCAACACAGAACTTCTCATCGGCTTTAACATGCTGGTATATGTTATCTTTGAAATCCAATAGTGGGCTCTGATACGCAGAATTTCCCAAAGTATTGGACTATTTAATGGAGGATTTTGCTTAGATTCTATGGAACATACTTTTGAAAATAGTGGCATATAAACTAAAGCCAAAATTCCTTAGTTTTCCATTCACGCACTTTATTCCAGACACATAACCACCTTTCTCATATTTATATTATGTCATACGCTGTCTTATTTCAGCTTCATTGATTATTTGTTTCCTACGACATGAAGTATCCTTGCTCCCTTTCTGTCCCCTCTTAAAATTCTACTTACCTTTAGGCCTCATTTCTGATACTCCCTTGCAGCCTTTTCAAATCTTCCAGATGAAATGTGAGTCATCCCTTTTCTTGTGTTGCCATACTATTTTCCTTATATTTCTATTATACATGTATCCACATTCTACCTTGTAGTAGAATTAGCCATATAGTTGTTTGACAGTTCCTCTTAGAATATATTCACTTACTTAAGAGCAGAGCCAACATCCTTAACATTATGTTAAGTACATAATGGATGCTCAGTAAATATCAAACAGCATAATGTTCCCATTTTATAGTATGTCGTTATGCTAGTCATATTCCAATCACAGCTCTGTAAATCAAAACCAGTACATTTATAGAACATGCTACAACCTGAAAGATTAGCACAGTTAGCCTTTATTAGACCAAAGGAAACAATTTCTAGAGTTTAAGAAATTGCTTTCTCATTGTCTATTATTCAAGCTGGGATTGTTTTAGAAATTAAAAAATTGTAATTCCAGTTATTTTAACAATATACACAAAGAATTTCTGTTAGTGATTTATTAAAATACAAAACTAATTTTCTTCTACATCAAATAGTTTTTCATAATTGATGCCCATTTTAGAGCTATATTTAGAGTTAGTGGTATAAGGATGGTAGTATATCCATTTGTGGAAGAAATTCAAATCTTTCTCCAAATAGTAGTGTCATATGCCACAGTATATGTGGGAAAATATATATAACATATAATGTGCTATCTTTACCAATCTTAAATATAAAATTCACTGTTAAGTACACTCACATTGTTGTGCATCCAATCTCCAGAACCCTTTTCATTTTATAAAGCTGAAACTCATTACACATTAAATAATTCCCCATTCCCTCTTCTCACAGCCCCTGGCAACTACTATTCTACTTTCAGTCTCTATGACTTTGACTCTGTAGGTACCTCATATAAATGTAATTTTACGGGGTGCCTGGGTGGCTCAGTCAGTTAAACATCTGCCTTCAGCTCAGGTCATGATCCTGGGGTCCTGGGATCAAGCCATGCATTGGGCTCCCTGCTCAGCAGGGAGTCTGCCTCTTCCTCTCCCTCTGCCTGCTGCTCTGCCTGCTTGTGTTCTCTCTCACACTCTCTATCAGATAAATAATAAAATCTTTAAAAGAAAAATAAATGTAATTGTACAATATTGGTCTTTTTGTGACATGCTTTATTTCACTTAGCATTATGTCCTCAAAGTTTATCCATACTGTAGCATGTGTCAGATTTTTTTTCTTTTTTGAGGCTGAATTATGTTCTGTTGTATGTATATAGCACATTTTATTTATCCATTAATCTATTGATGGACACTTGAGTTTCTTCCATCTTTTGGCTATTGTGAATAATGCTACTGTGACTGTAAGTGTACAAATATCTCTTGGAGACCCTGCTTTCAATCCTTTTAGGTATATACAGCCAGAATTGAAATTCCTAGATCATGTAATAGTTCTATTTTTCGTTTTTTAAGGAACCTCCATCCTGTTTTCCATAGTGGCTGCACCATTTCACATTCCCACCAACAGTACACACAGGGGTGCCAGTTTCTTTACATCCTCATCAACACTTATTTTTTAGTTGTTTTGTTTTGTTTGTTAGTAGCCATTCTAATAGGTATAAGGTGGTATTTCATTATAGTTTTGATTTGTATTTCCCTAATGGATGTAGAGCATCTTTTCATGTGCTTGTTGCCCAGTTGCTAATCTTTTTTTGAGAAATATCTGTTCACATCCTCTGCCCCGTTGTTTTTTCCTTCTGCCCAGTTTCTAATCTGTTTGGGTTTGTTTTTTGTTTTTGTTTTGGTTGAATTGTAGTTCTTTATATATTGTAGATATTAACCCTTTATCAGATTAATGATTTGGAGATATTTTCTCCCATTCCATAGATTGCCTTTTCACTCTGTTGATTGTGTCTTTAGTCTACAAAATATTTTTAAAGGGCTGATTTGGTATAAAGTTGTTATACTAGTAATTATGAAAATACAAGTTATAAGAATGGTGATGGTACAACATTTACCCATTACATGCACTTTTAGTAAGAGTATAGAGAAGTAGTCGCACGCAAACGGAAAAAAGAAAAAAGAAAAAGAATATGGAGAAATAGATACCTTCTTACATTGATGGGTAGAAGTATAAATTAGGGGGCGCCTGGGTGGCTCAGTCTTTAAGCATCTGCCTTCGGCTCAGGCCGTGATGCCAGAGTCCTGGGATCGAGCTCCGCATCGGGCTCCCTGCTGCACTGGGAGCCTGCTTCTTCCTCTCCCACTCCCCCTGCTTGTGTTCCCTCTCTCGCTGGCTGTCTCTCTCTCTGTCAAATAAATAAATAAAATCTTTAAAAAAAACAAAAAGAAACCCCCCAAAACAAAAACAAACAAAAAAGAAGTATAAATTGGTACAGCCACTTTGGAAAGCAAGTTGACTATCCATTTTAATTTAAAACGTTTCTACCCTGTGACCTAACAAGTCCATTTTTGGAGAAAAACTCTCACCAGGTATACAGGAAGATATGTATGTGGCTGTTCATTGCAACATTATGTTTAATTGGAAAAAACTAAAGTCCAACAATAGCATAATTACTTAATAATCTATAAGAGTGAGGTTATTGTATATATAATATATATGTATATATAATATGTAATGTATAATATGTGTATATATATATATATGCATGCACACTATCATGGATAGATCCCTCAAACATGGCTGCATATAAAAAGCAAATTGTAGATTATAGTTAATATGATACTGTTTGTGTTAAAGCAGACACAAAGCAATATTGTGTTTTCTGTTGGTATACACACATGTATATGAATAAATTCAGAAAGGTCTAGAAATAATAGTGGCTGCTAGAATTGACTGCAGATGGTCCTTATAACCCTGTAACTTTTTTTTATTTCATAAGGGAAATGGATTCATATATTGCTTAGATTTTTGTACATTTTTTAAAAAATCCAAAAGTGGTATAGTTAAATATTGAAGATTTTGTCTTAAAGGCACCTGGCTGGCTCAGTTGGAAGAGCATGTGACTTTTGATCTCAAGATTGCGACTTTGAGTGCACCCACATTGGGTGTAAAGATTACGTACATACATACATACATACATACAAATAAAAAAAAAAGGTTTCGACCTAAAATTTGGGTAGCAGTTTGGTGGAGTGAACACTGTCCAGGCTCTGGTTCTTAGCTTTTCAGACTCAGAAATTGAATTTTTAACAATGTAGCCAGAATTTATCTAGTTCTGGAGACTTTGTGCACACTCACCAAACTAAAAATCCGTGGACGTTGGTAACTAAAGGACTTATCTATTAATTTATTAATTTGCCATAAGAGACCAAGGGAGACCAAAATAATCATATCCATTAATCACTATACCCTCCTTCCTTATGGGAAGGTCTAAAAATTACTGTTAGAGGGTTCTATTTCGAGTATAGAATCAAAGCAAGAGAGTTGGATTGTTTTATTGTCTGATATCTTTAAATTACAAATGTCTTATACAAGCTAATTTCCCTTATAGGGTTATCTGCTGAGGGGACCTGAATGTTTGCATCTGTTGGTCAGCATCTTTTCCTTGGACTTAGACTTTCTATTTTCCACAAGTACAGTTATATCAGGAAAGATATAATGCAGATGAGTCAGTTATGGTTTCTTTACCTAAATAATTCCAATGTTGTCTTCTTTAAGCATACCATGGTCACATTATAGAGAATGTGATGCTTATCAGTAAACAATTTAAAACTTTTAGAATTAACCATTTCTGCATATGACTGTCAGTTTGTATTGGTTTTCACTGCAGTTTTAGAGCACTATCTTGTTTACTCCAGATTGAGAATGTACTCTATTTGGAGCTCACTTCAGCTACAAAAGGCAATTTTAGTTCTTGCAAATGTATTCTTTTTGCATAATTTCTGAACAGATTAAAATGTTTGTGATATGGGAGATTTTCCATTCTAAAGGAGTAAAGTGTAGGTTTCTTAGCTAGGAATTAATACTTGGTCAGTAAAGTGTACCAATTAAGGTCACAGTCAGTCTTGGGTTTGAATCCTGACTCCACTATTTTTCACTTTACATAGGCAAATCACTTGACCTACCTGAAGCTGGGCTTCCTCATCTTTGTAAAATGCCTAAATTTCGAGGTAATATTTGTTGTTAAGATTATTTTCTTGATACCTTATATTTTCATGGACTTCTTTTTATTCAGCTAAACATGAATTCAGCTCCAACTTTCATCAACTTTCCTGCAAAAGGGAAACCCAAGCGAGGTGATACATATGAGTTGCAGGTGCGTGGTTTTTCAGCTGAACAGATTGCCCGGTGGATTGCTGACAGAACCGACGTCAATGTAAGTTTCCCTACTTTGTAGAAAGTTAATTTTCTATTATCCACTTCCAGTCTTAACTGGGAGGTCCTAATTGGTCTCGTCCCCATATCACTGAGATGGTAATAGTCTGGCAACCCCTTCAAAAATAGCATTTAATAGAATCATCTTGATGAAAGAGTGAAATTATAAAACACTTTCTGTTACCTCATTGAATTCAGCATGGAAACTACTCTTTTGACCTGATTTATTAAGTCCACGGACTATCTAATGGTTCTTGGCAAATACTTCTTAATCTAAAAGATGTTACATTGTAGTTAAACAGAATATTGGACTTACCCATCCCATTTTGGGATGCATTGTAGACTATTTTGAAGAGGATGAAAAGAAAAAAAGTGTAATTTTTCCTGAAAATATAACCACACTAATTTTTTAAAGTTTCTATTTAAATTCCAGTTAACATACAGTATAATATTAGTTTCAGGCATAAAATATAATGATTTAACCCTTCCATACAACACCCGGTGCTCATCACAACTATAACCACACTAATTTTGATTACTTTCATTTTGAATTAGTTTGACCTATATAATTAACAATTAAATTTCATTCTTAAAACATTTTTCTTTCCTTTCCATTAGATTAGAGTAATTAGACCCCCAAATTATGCTGGTCCTCTTATGTTGGGATTACTTTTGGCTGTTATTGGTGGACTTGTGTATCTTCGAAGAAGCAATATGGAATTTCTCTTTAATAAAACTGGATGGGCTTTTGCAGCTTTGGTGAGTGAATTTTAGAGCAAAAAGTGTTTGCATATATACAGTGTATGTCAAATATGTATAAATTAAAATGTTTTATAAGCTTAAACTAGAAAACTAATCAGGATGTATTTTAAATAACAGCATCCCTATAATATATTTGATTTTTTTTTCAATAAAATCTACACATTTCTCAGGAGTACTGTCTTGTATAAATGAAGACAAAAGTGTTTTAAATACTGTTAAAGTAAATTATTTAGGAGATAATTATTTAAAGAACTATGATAATTTAAATAATTCTGTATTTAGATTAGTAAAATACAATGATTTTTAAATACTTTGAATGTAATAAATATATCTAGAAGGGTAACAACCTCAGAAAATAAAGCATCCCAAAACTTTTTAAAAAAATTACTTGCAGGGGCGCCTGGGTGGCACAGCGGTTAAGCGTCTGCCTTCGGCTCAGGGCGTGATCCCGGCGTTGTGGGATCGAGCCCCACATCAGGCTCTTCCGCTATGAGCCTGTTCTTCCTCTCCCACTCCCCCTGCTTGTGTTCCCTCTCTCACTGGCTGTCTCTATCTCTGTCAAATAAATAAATAAAAAATCTTTAAAAAAAAATAAAAAATAAAAAAAAATAAAAAAATAAAAAATTACTTGCATACAATATTGTATTGTTAGTTAGCATTTTGTTTTCTTTCTTTCCTATGAGAGGGATTTTATGTTTTTATTTCATGCCTTAAAATCAGTTTGTTTCCTCCATTATCTTATTAGCATGGCCAGAGTTTGGAGGAACTTGTTGAACTCCTTTTTTATCCAACCTAAATGATAAATTGTTACCCCTAAGAAAATATGCAGTTCTTTTGAAAATATTCTTCTAAAAGGCTCTTCAGTTTTCAATTTTAAACATCTGTCAGCTTATTTATAATTTTAAAATAGGGTTTTCCTTTTAGAGTAAGTATTATTGATTCCTGTGAAATACAAGCCTTACTCTTTAAAACTATTCATCTGAAAAAAATTTTGTTCGTGTATTACTTGAGCAGACATGCTTTTCATAAACCTGTTAGTCGAATCAGTATAGGAGCACCTGCACCATGTTACATAAGTATTTCCTTATTTTTTTGTTTCCCAGTGTTTTGTGCTTGCTATGACATCTGGTCAAATGTGGAACCATATAAGAGGACCACCATATGCTCATAAGAATCCACACACAGGACATGTGGTAAGGGAAGTTCAGAATTTCTTTCCATTATATACCAAAGTTAACCTTAATTATTATTTTGTGACACCATTGCCAAGATGTGAAGGAACTAGGTTTAGTTTTGACTTTTCAATCTCTCTTGGATGATGAGCTTCATTTACTGAAACGTGCTCTTCAAAGTGGAAAGTTCCTTATCCTTATCACATTTGGTGGGTCCTTTTGACTAAGCTGGCTAAGAATGAAAGTCAGCTTTCAACTAAACAGAATAATTGATCAAGTACTTGAGCATCTAGTGTTTCTAGGCACTGTGCTAAGTATTATTAGATACAGCGATAAGCAAGACAATCTTTGTCTTCATGTAGTTTACATTACTGTACCTCATGGTCTTATACACTGAAGTACCAGGTTTCTCATATATTCTGTTGTTGGGAACGTAGTATCAGTACAATGAAAAGACAAATTAATAACAAATAACACAGAAATAGTGTTTATTTTTATCCAGTTTATTTATTGATGAATGCCACAGACCCAATGCTTATATATATCAGGTGAATTAATAATTTCACAGGGCTCAAATATAGCCCATTTTAGGTTTAGAATACCAAAAGTTAATGTACATTTATTTAATTTTGTCTTTTTTCCTCCCCCCAGAATTATATCCATGGAAGCAGCCAAGCCCAGTTTGTAGCTGAAACACACATTGTTCTTCTGTTTAGTATCCTCTTTTTATAATAAGTCCTTGGTGCTGCATTTTAATTTATCTATTTTCTCACATTCTCGTATTTTCTCTAGTGTTTGCTTGAGGCTGCTGTCTTATTAATGCAAGTTTTAATATCTTTGGAAGCATATTTCTATGTCATTTATCTTAGTCAATCAGCTAACCACCCCAGAGACAAACCTGCAGTCTAATAAAGATAGGTTTATTGATCATTGCTACAAGGGAGACTGCACACCAGCAGAACCATGGGACATCTTACCTTAGGAAAAGTAGAGTCATTATGAAATTTGGAGGAAGTGTGAAGCTTAGGTGAAATGTAAGTGAAGCCATGTTTTGATAAACTTAAAGCAAAACCAGGCTAAGTGAAAAGGGATCAGCATCAGGTCTGGACTGTGAAGTGGACGCAAGGTTCTGTTTCCTGGAAACTGTACATAATTCAGATAAATTTGGGATTTTGTCTTCATAAACCCTTTATTTGAAGCTCTGTACTTTAGTTGTAAATTGAGGCTACTTAGAAATTGTACATATATGTTGAATGACTTAGGTCTTCCAGGCAAGAACTCATTATTTCCTTCTTAGTGATAACTTGAGTCAGTCTTTAATTTTAGACATCTTGCTCATCGTTAAGAAAACAGTAGTTACTCAAAGACAGGGGTTATTTTTGTTGTTGATGTTGTTGTTGTTAAAGATTTTATTCATTTGAGAGAGAGAGAGAGAGAAAGAAAGAGCATGAGCATGGGGGTGGGGGCGGAGGCAGAAGGAGATGTAGACTCCCCGCGAAGCCAGGAGTGCAACACAAGGCTTGATCCCAGGACCCAGAGATCATGACCTGAGCCGAACCATCTGAGCCACCCAGGCACCAAGACGGGTTATTTTGACATTTTACAGCTGCAGCATGTCCTAAGTAGAAATATTATTTCCTTTGAACTTTGTAGCTGCATTTTATGTGTTGTCCCATTCTCTTGAGTGGCAGGGCACATTATTACTTTCTCACATCTGAAAATTGATGCCTCTGTCAGCTGCAAGGGTAGTTAACAGTGACATCAGATAGTTAAGAGTCTAAATTTCATAGTATTACTGAACACGGTTTACCCCCCGCCCCGAATATATAAGCAGTGACCCTGTAGAACAAATCAACAAGGTAAACAAATGTAATGTTTCTAGAGTTTTCTTCTCAGCCAAGGGGTCCTGACGTTGACATATTGGAATCAGTTGTAGCCCAGGCTGTTAGAGAATCTGCCCAGTGATTTGATGGTAAAGTCATTTGCCCTGAATTCTCATCTCATCATCTAAATAACTCAGAGGTCATCTAGTTCAACACTTACTCCATTGAAAATGGCTTGTATTATGTAAGAATTGGCTAAGGAATTTGAAAGTAATTACAAAAAACTAAGAGGCAGCCTACAGAATGGGAGAATATATTTGCAAATGACACTACAGATAAAGGACTAGTATCCAAGATCTACAAAGAACTTCTCAAACTCAATACACGAGAAACAAATAAACAAATCAAAAAATGGGCAGAAGATATGAACAGACACTTTTCCTATGAAGACATACAAATGGCTAACAGACACATGAAAAAATGTTCAAAATCATTAGCCATCAGGGAATTTCAAATCAAAACCACAGTGAGATACCACCTTACGCCAGTTAGAATGGCAAAAATAGACAAGGCAAGAAACAACAATTGTTGGAGAGGATGTGGAGAAAGGGGATCCCTCCTACATTGTTGGTGGGAATGCAAGTTGGTACAGCCACTCTGGAAAACAGTGTGGAGGTCCCTTAAAAAGTTAAAAATTGTGGGGCACCTGGGTGGTGGAGCGGTTAAGCTTCCGCCTTCAGCTCAGCGCATGATCCTGGCGTTGTGGGATCGAGCCCCACATCAGGCTGTTCCACTATGAGCCTGCTCCTTCCTCTCCCACTCCCCCTGCTTGTGTTCCCTCTCTCGCTGGCTGTCTCTATCTCTGTCAAATAAATAAATAAAATCTTTAAA
>NC_048238.1:56926005-56945730 GCF_002007445.2 Ailuropoda melanoleuca | reverse complement strand
GATCGGTAGGGGAAGAAAGGGATAAAGAAAAGGGGGGTAATCAGAAGGGGGAATGAAACATGAGAGACTATGGACTATGAGAAACAAACTGAAGACTTCAGAGGGGAGGGGGTGGGGGAATGGGATAGACTGGTGATGGGTAGTAAGGAGGGCACGTATTGCATGGTGCACTGGGTGTTTTACGCAACTAATGAATCATTGAACTTTACATCGGAAGCTGGGGATGTACTGTATGGTGACTAACATAATATAATAAAAAATCATTTAAAAAAAAAGAAAGTAATTACAATCAATATGAGTAATTTAATCCCTTAAAATGTTTTTTTCTGATTATAAAAGCAATACAAGTTAATTAAAGGAAATTTAGAAAATACAAGTACATATAAAGAAAAAAATCAAAACCCCTGGAAATATCCTCCTTAGTAAATCTTTGTGTGTGTGTGTGTGTTTCCCCATTTCATTTTACTATGTCAGCGATTTAATAGAGATACTTGAAACATTCTGAAAAAATTAAGCTTTTGGTTTAATTGAAAGACATTTGGGAAAATGATATTTTCTCAAAACAGTGTTCATGTATTATATGGAAAACAGATTTACTGCTCAAAATCCAGCTCAGAGCCAGGAGAGTTCATATATTCAGCCATGGAATGGTGACCTAAAAAATTAATCTAATAATAAGTACCTATTCTTGATGATAAGAAAGAAGACTGCAAGAAAAATATCCAACCATATGTTCTTTCAAATCCTAAAATTTATTCCTTATTCAGTTTATTTAAACTAAAAAAAAGTTCACCCACTTTTCCTACCCCTTACTGCCCTACTTTGGCAACCACCAATCTGTTCTCTGTATCTACGAGCTTGTGTCTCTGTGTGTGTGTGTGTGTGTGTGTGTGTGTGTGTGTGTGTGTGTGTATAAAATTTGTTTATTTTTAGTTTCCACATATAAGATCATACAAATTTGTCTTTCTCTGTCGTATTTCAAATTATTTCAAAATTTTAGTTGAAAATACTCATTTATGGTTTGGTGTGTTAACAAATTTATTGTACCTTGGACATTTTTCAGTGTCGGGACATGGTCTCAATTAATGGTATTTTGAAATTGAACAATGTAGCAAAAGGACAGATACAATTATAAAATATTAAGTGATTTGTGGCTTGTTGGTCTTCTAGCTTTTCCCTAATTTTTCCAAAAAAAAAAAACCAACCCAAAACACCACTTTTATTTCTCCTTCATTTTTTAAGGATATTTTACCAGGTGTAGATTTCTAGATTTCTTTAAGCACTTTGGAAATGTTATCCCATTGTCTTTTACTTCCATAGTTTCTGGGAAAAATCAGATTTAATTCTTATTATTGTTCTTTGAAGGCAGTGTGTCTTTTTCGCTGATGGATTTTAAGACTTTCTCCTAATGTTTTCATTTATATTGCTCCTGTTTTCTGGATTGCAGAACTTCCTAAATCTGTGGGTCAGTACCCTTATTTCATTTTGGTAAATATTTGGCTACTGTATCTTCATTATTGTTTTGCTCCCATTTTCTCCATCCTCTCCATCCATGGCTTTCAACTGAGAGCCTGGTATATGAGCCTTGTCATACTTTCTGGTAGAACCTGAACCTTAATCATGGTCTCCTTAACACTGTAGGACCACCAAAATTCTTCTCTCCTAAGCTTTGTCCTAACTTTTTAAATATGATTATACAAGAAGTTTAAGAAATTGGAATATTCTTACTTTTTCCTTCTGTGTAAAGGTTAAACATTACTTAAGGCTTCACATACATTTGGAGCAGATTGCAAGCCTATTGAAATATAGCAGTTTTTTCCTTTCCAAGTTTTAATTTAGATTTCAGTTAGTTAACATACAGTGTAAATTTAGTTTCAGGTGTAGAATTTAGTGATTCAGCACTTACATTCAACACCCAGTGCTCATCACAAGTACCCTGCTTAATCCCCATCACCTATTTCACCCATCCCCCTCACCCACCTCCCCTCTGGTAACCATCAGTTTGTTCTCTATAGTTAAGAGACTGTTTCTTGATTTACCTCTCTTCCTTCCCTCCATTTTCGTTTCTTAAATTCTACACAGGAGTGAAATCATATGGTATTTGTCTTTCTCTGACTGACTAATTTTGCTTGGCATAATACTCTCTAGGTCCATCCATATTGTTGCAAATGGCAAGGTTTCATTCTTTTTTATGGCTGAATAATATTCCATTATATATACTACTTCTACTTTATTCATTCATTGGTCAGTGGACATTTGGGTTGTTTCTATAATTTGGCTATTGCTGATAATGCTGCTATAAACATCAGGGTACATGTATCCCTTTGAATAAATATTTTTGTATCCTTTGGGTAAATACCTAGTAGTGCAATTGCTGGGTAGTAGGGTAGTTCTATTTTCAATTTTTTAAAAAAGATTTTATTTATTTATTTGACAGAGATAGCGACAGCCAGCGAGAGAGGGAACACAAGCAGGGGGAGTGGGAGAGGAAGAAGCAGGCTCATAGCAGAGGAGCCTGATGTGGGGCTCGATCCCATAACGCCGGGATCATGCCCTGAGCCTAAGGCAGATGCTTAACCACTGTGCCACCCAGGCACCCCTATTTTCAATTTTTTGAGGAACTTCCATCCTGTTTTCCAGAGTGGCTGCTCCAGTTTGCAGTCCCACCAACAATGCAAGAGGGTTCCCCTTTCTCCACATCCTCACCAACACCTGTTGTTTCCTGTGTTGTTAATGTTAGCCATTCTGACTGGTGTGAGGTCATATCTCATTGTAGTTTTAATGTGCATTTCCCTGATGATGAGTGATGTTTAGCACTTGTCATGTGTCTGTTGGCCATCTGTATGTCTTCTTTAGAAAAACGTCTATTCATGTCTTCTGCCCATTTTTTAACTGGATTATTTGGGTTTTTTGGGTGTTGTGTTTTGTAAGTTATTTATATATTTTGGATACTAATACTAACCCTTTATCAGATATGTCATTTGCAAGTATCTTCTCCCACTCCTTAGTTGCCCTTTTTTAAAAAAAGATTTATTTATTTTTAGAGAGAGAACATGAGTGAGGGGGAGGGGAGGGGAGGGAGAGAGAGAAAGAGAAAGACAATCAGACTCCCTGCTGTGTGCAGAGCCTGATGTGGGGCTTGATCCCAAGACCTTGAGATCAGGACCTGAGGGAAATCAGGTCGGATGTTTAACTGAGCCACCCAGCCACCCCCGTAGGTTGCCTTTTAATTTTGTTAATTGTTTCTTTCACTGTGCAGAAGTTTTTTTTTCTTGATGAAGTCCCAATAGTTTATTTTTGGAAATATAGCATTTCTTTTAAATTTGGTTAATCATATACAAAGTGGGAATTTTTTTTCAAGGTGATATTTTTCCCGTTATTTTGTTTTTGCTTTTTTGGTAGTGGTTAGGAAGGTTTGGGTGATACTTTCTGAGCAATTATTTTGCTAGTTGCTGTGGATGCATGATTTGTCTAAGGAGCTTACAGTATTGAGAGAAACACAGGTTTACAGGTTATAAGACAGTGCCTTAAATGCTGTGTCTCACTAGGTGTGAGACAATGAGTAAAGCTATTTAACTTTGTTAGAAGTAGGAACTTTATGGAAGACTGAAAATCCCTTATTTTTTTAGTGGTCACAAAGCCTCAAAACTCAAAAGTTACCATGTTGATAAGAACTAATAGAATGAGACTACTACTAGCTAGTAGTTAGTTATGAGTTTAGAAAATATCCACATATTTATCATTATTTTAATATTTTATAATTTACTACATGATTAATAAAGCAACCTATATGAGTTGCCTGTTCCACTAAGCAACTTTTAACATTATATTTTAAACTTTTTTTAAAAAAAGATTTTATTTATTTATTTGACAAAGAGACAGCCAGCGAGAGAGGGAATACAGCAGGGGAAGTGGGAGAGGAAGAAGCAGGCTCCCAGCGGAGGAGCCCAATGCGGGGCTAGATCCCAGGACTGGGATCACGCCCTGAGCTGAAGGCAGGCGTTTAACAACTGAGCCACCCAAGCGCCCCAATATTTTAAACTTTTTTATGTGAATTACTGTATTCATGCAGAAATGTTCACAATTCATAAGTGCAGTGTACAGTTTGATAAATTTTCACAAAATGAACACAACGGTGTAACCAGTACCCAGTTGAAGAAACAAAACTTTATTCATATCCCAAAATATCCTCATCACCCCCTCCTGATTGCTACCTTCCTACCCAAAGGTAACTACTATCCTGACTGCTAACAATATGGATTATTTTACTTACTTTTTAACTTTACACAAATGGAATTACACTTTAGGTATATTTAAATTAAAGAAATAGTAGATTAGAAAATTTTCACCCATGATCTAAAACCATAGTATTAAAATCTAAGTTTATTTTTGCATATTCTTTTGCATTCTTTGCTTAGTTGTATCTTTTTGGAGTGGAGCTCCTTTTTTGGTAGTTATAGACATACTTTGTATCCAGTTTGGTTTCCTAATACAAGCATTTTCTGTATAGTTGTTTGGCCTTTATAGTTACAAAAGTTGCATGAGAATTATAGATAAATAAGAAAATACAGACAAAAGGAAAAATAGTGATCATTCTTAATGTTTATATAGTGGGCATATCATAATTCAGTTATTCTGTTGTTGAACGTTGCAAAGAATGTTTACTTGGAAATAAAAATAATTTGGTGGAATGCTTGGGTGGCTCAGTCAGTTAATCATCTGCCTTCGGCTCAGGTCATGATCCCAGGGTCCTGGGATTGAGTCCCACATCAGGCTCCTTGTTCAGCGGGGAGCCTTCTTCTCCCTCTGCCTGCTACTCTCCTGCTTGTGCACGTTCTCTCTCTCTCTCTATCTCTGATAAATACATACATAAATAAATCTTTTAAAAAATAATTTGGCATGTCTCCAAATTCCCAGAGGTAAGATTTGAAGCACAGTGTACAAATCTGTTTTTCTTGGTGTTTTGTCCAAACTGTTTTCCAAAAGAGTTTTGCTTAAAAAAAAAAAAAAAAAAAAGGAAGGAGGATTGCTGTCAGAATATGTGCACTGATAGCTCTGGCAAGTCCTAACTCATTATGTAGTCTCATTTTTTTTTTAAACCGCTAATTCAATAGGCAAAGAAATTTTAGGTCATTGTTAAAATTAATTTGGACAATAATGATCAAAGTACATAATTGAAACATCTTCCCACAATTTTGGAATTATACCTCATTTTATGCAGATGTCTTTGCCTTCATCATATATAATGTATTTTTTTTAAAGATTTTATTTATTTATCTGACAGACAGCCAGCGACAGAGGGAACATAGCAGGGGAGAGGGAGAGGAAGAAGCAGGCTCCCAGCCGAGGAGCCCTATGTGGGACTTGATCCCGGAACGCTGGGATCACGCCCTGAGCCGAAGGCAGACGCTTAACGACTGCGCTACCCAGGCTCCCCATATATAATGTATTTTAATTCTACTAGCTCTTTTAATAGCCTAGTTCTTGTTTATTATAGAATACTACTTCCTCTAGTTTCTATTCAGTTCTCCCATAGTAACATTTGATCATGGTTAGGTAATTATTTATTATTTATTACATTGCTTATATCCTCCACTAGATTGTAAATTTGTCCAAGGAAGGATCTGTATTTTGTCCAGCTTTTTAATTCCAACAACTAGTAGTGCCTTCCATAGAGTAGGCAGTGTCAGTAAAAGTTTAAAGAATCAATAAAGGGGCATCTGGGTGGCTCAGTCAATTAAGGGTCCAACTTTTGATTTTGGCTGAGGTCATGATCTCAGGGTCATGGCATCAAGCCCTGTGTCAGGCTCCATACTTAGCACGGAATCTGCCTAAGGTTCTCTTCTTCTTCTCCCTCTGCCCCTTCCCCCGCACTTTCTCTCGCTCTCAAATAAATAAATAAATAAAATCTATTTAAAAAATCAGTAAATAAAATGAAACAATACATATGGCAGTACATCACAGATCTTTTTTTTTATAAGATTTTTTAATTTTGTGAGAGAGAGCACATGTATGAGCAGGGGGAGGGGCAGAGGGAGAAGCATATTCCCTGCTGAGCAGGGAGCCCAACGCAGGACTCGATCCCAGGACCCTAGGATCATGACCTGAGCTGAAGGTGGACACTTAACCGGCTGAGCCGCCCAGGTGCCCCATCACAGCTCTTGATAACTGAGAACAGCACACAAAGACATTGATGGTATATTGCAAGATAGCTCATTCAAAGAAAATGCATACAGACCATGATACAAAACAAACCATTCCAAAATACGAAAGTCTCAACCATTATTCAATCTCAGGGTCCTGGGATCGAGTCCCACATTGGCTCCCTGCCCAGCGGGGAGCCTGCTTCTCTCTCTCCCGCCCCTGCTCATGCTCTTGTTATGTCTCAGATAACTAAATAAAATCTTTTTTAAAAAAAGTACCCTGTAACAAAAGCCTATAGAAATGATCAGTCTTTACATGTATCTGGATATAAAGAACCTCAGTAAAAAAAAAAAAAAAGTAATCAATGGAGAAGACAACTTGTTTCAGCAACTAAAAGCATGATGTATGGGCATCATCCCTAAGAAGAGGCTATTGACGAGAGAGTGCAAGATGGTAGTGAAGGGATGAATAGACAAACTATAGAGCCAATTATAAATTCAGGCCTTATCTGAACACCTATTTTTCCCTTTCTGTTTAATCATACCCAGATGCGGTAGCCTACAATGTGCATGTGTGTATGCATAATTGATTTGGGCATGTTTAACTGCTGTTTTTATTCACCAAACTGCAGGGTAAATCTCTTTTCTACTAGAACGTATTGTATTTGCTTTAAAATTCAACTTTGCTTATTTTAGCATTTAACCACACGTGTAACCTATTTGCATGAGTAGGTATATTTTGTATGTAGTTCCATATTAAGGTGAATAAAAGTGAGGTGGTGACATATAGGATTCTCTTTTTTATTAGAATAGGACAAACTTAGGTAATTGAGTAGTAATTTGTGCTTTAGAGGTTGGTGAAATTCTGGAGAATTTTTGAAAAGTTTTTTTTCAAATAAAAATTAGTTGCTGTTCTCTTCAAATGGTGCACATTTCAAGTGTTTTCATTTTTAGAAGGTGGCTGAATATTCAAAAAGGCTATTTAATGTTTTTAAAATATATCAGAGCACCTGGGTGGCTCAGTTGGTTAAGCGTCTGACTCTTGGTCTCATCTCAGGTCTTGATCTCAGGGTTGTGATTTCAAGCCCCCAAAAGCAAGACAAAACAAAACAGAATAAAATAAAGTATATACAAGGTTGGAGCGATAGTTGCAAGCATATCCAGGAAGGTTATTTCAAAGTACATGTCAGGAAAACTCATATTTCATCTGTAAGTTATAGTGGGACATTTGTTTAAACTATTGATTTTCGTTTGTATAAATGAAGTAATTTTCCAACCTTAATATTTTTTATTATACCTTCATAGTTAATAATTGTCATGCTGTATAGATACAAGATTCCCTATTTTATTTTATATATATATATTTTAAAGATTTTGTTTGTTTATTTTTGAGAGAGAGAGAATGAGCGGGGAAGAAGGGCAGAGGGAGAGGGAGAAGCAGACTCCCTACTGAGCAAGGACCCCTATGCGGGACTCGATTCCAGGGCCCTGGGATCATGACCTGAGCCGAAGGCAGACACTTAACCAACTGAGCCACCCAGGCACCCCTCCAGTAACATTTAATACTTTCACAAGGATTCCCTATTTAGTAACGGTTTTTTTTAAAATTGAAAGTTGGAGATGTGTATATTCATTGTAATTTTCTTCATGAAAGAATAGGAATATTAAAGTGGTATGTCTTTTGTGTCTGTGTGAATTTCTCCTTAAACAATTTTTCTAAGATGGTGGGGTTACCTTAGGGATGGTGCTGTTATGTGAAGCTGCTACATCTGACATGGATATTGGAAAGCGAAAAAGTAAGTTATATCATATGCCAAAATGTAACAATTCTACCTTTTTTATTTAATTTTTATTTTTATTATTGAAGTATAGTTATATAATATAAAGTATAATTGTTATATAACAATTCTGCCTTTAATACAGAAAAAAATGTCCTTTTAATTCCTTCCCCCTCTTAGTTATATTATTTTACTACTTTATTATTTTAAAAATAACATATACTTACTATAAAAAATGTGTGGGGCAATCAGAGTATAAAACATTTAGGGGGAGAGTTATCCATTACTCCATCATCGAGAAGCTAAAAATTGTAATGTTTTAATGTAGTTTCCTCCATTTGTAAAAACATATTTAAAACTCTGTGTATAAAATTTTGAATCTTGTACCTCCCCTTTTAACGGAGTTAAATAATTCACTAATAAATATTTTTCTGCACATAATTTTAAATTTGTACCCTGTGCTGTTATTTAACCATTCTGATTCTGTTAAACATTTAGTTTTTTTTTTCTAACTTCCATTATAATAAATATTTCCTTAGCGACTATTGTAGTATGTTAAACTTTATTCTTATTTCATATCAATTCCCTAAGGTAGATTCCTAAAAGTAGAATGACTGTATGGTCCTCTGTATTAGTGTTTTTAATCCCCTTGATATTTTAAACTGATGATGCTAAATTGTTTCCCCAGATGTTATGATAGTTTAGATTCCCACTAGTGATATTTAAGAATGCTTGTTTAAAAAGATAAAAAAAAAATGCTTGTTTCACAATAACTTTGTCAGCATTAGCTAAGCTCATTAAAAATGTGTGTGTATACACACGTGTGTATATGTGTGGGTGTGTGGGTGTACTTGCTAATCAGATAAGGGGCACATGTTACAGTGTTTTATACTTCTGTGGTTATTAATAAAGTTGAGTATTTTTCTAAATGTTTATCAGCGTTGTGTTTTCCCTTCCATAAAAAGTCTTTTTGTCTTGCCATTTATCTATTATTCTTGTACTTTTTCTATTGATTTGGATGGACTTTTTATATATTAAAATATTCACACATTAGTATTTGTTGCAAAGAAATGCTAACAATGTCATTTTGATTTACTCACATAAAATACGTTTAAGTCAGGGTTTTCCTTTTATGGCTATAAAGGTAAATGTCATCAAATTAACGTAGCTAAATATAGTTGTCTTTTTCATTTGAAAAAAGATGATGACATTGGATTTCAAATCTGGGAGATTCGTATTTTGCTGAATTAAAATGAATTTTTACATATTGCAAAAATAGAACTAATGTATCAGTTTTTTTATCCAGACAATATACATCCTTTCATTACCTGACTTTTAAAAACTTGCCTGTTTCAGTATTCAATATTGGGAAAAGGCTGTCTGGGTACTACACTGGTAGTATGAATTTAAATTATAAATATTTTGGTGACATATATTAAAATAATCCTAATTTGATCTTCTAAGATTCTAACCTAATAAAATAATCACAAATAATAATAACAAGCACTTATTTAACATTTATTATGTACCAGAAACTGCCCTAAACACTTTTCGATATATTATGTGAAAAAAGTAAATACACTGATACTATTATATACACAGGTGTGTGGGTGTGTGTGTGTGTATTAGATAAAAAAGACTAATACAATGGTCTTGTGTTATTACCCAGAAAAAGATATATTTAACATTTTCATTTTAGCCCCTAATTATATTATGTGAAAATTTAAAAAAGAAAAAGAATTGCTAAGTATAACAAGACTAAAGTTGTTTTTAGTGTCGGTCAATATTATGTTTCCCTAGAACTTCCACTGCTGTAGCACACATGCTTTCCCACATCCTCACCTCTGTGCTTCTTAGCCAGTCTTAGTCTCAGGACTTGAAGAGCCTGAAGTTATGAGAATCATAGCTGAGCATTGTGGGGTCAGCATCCAGAGTTAAGATTATTAACTGCTGTGCTAAACCAGAGCATACGAGATTAATGGAGAGAGCTATGAATGTAGAACTAGGATTCATGGTATTTTCCCCTCATTATTCAAATGAGGAATCCATGTTAAATGAGTTCCTTACAAAAGCAATGTAGTTACCTGTAAATGAGTAAAGTATTTGCAAGTGTCACAATGATGTTGTCAGATGTCTTTAAATCAATATCAGTACAATAAGGCTATGTTCAAGGCTTTACAAGAAATTTAGTGAGTGATTTTCTTGTCAGTAGTAAAATTTTCTAACACTAAATTCTTTTTTGTTTAAAGATTTATTTATTAGCATGAGCATGTTCACATGAATGGGGGAAGGGGAAGAGGGAGAGGGAGAGAAGCAGGCTCTGCTCGGCATGGAATCTGACTCAAGGCTCGATCTCACAACCCTGAGGTCATGACCTGTGCTGAAATCAAGAGTCAGATGCTTAACCTACTGAGCCACCTACGTGTCCCTCTAACACTAAATTCTTGACTGTGATGATTTTAAAGGACTTTATTATTTCATACAATTAAATTGCACAAGTGTATAAATGGAACTACTCTATTATATTGTAGTGGGTCAAATTAAGTGGGAAGGCAGAATCCTGAAGATAAAAGAATGAGCGTGAAAATTTTTGGAAAGTTGAGGTTTACCACTAAATTATGTCTCTTGCTTTTCACTCTTAGAAGTGTAGACTAAATTTTATGCCGTAGTTTATTATATTTCACATGCTCATTTTACACTTTTGTTTTTCTACAGTAATGTGTGTGGCTGGTATTGGACTTGTTGTATTATTCTTCAGTTGGATGCTCTCTATTTTCAGATCTAAATATCATGGATATCCATATAGGTATGATTATTTTACACTTAAATAGTGATTACCTATACTTACAATGATTAGAGTTGATGTTGCTTTATAATATTTTTTTTTGCTTTACCTCCAAACTATTTTAGCTTCTAAAGCAGACATAGGCTTTAACTTAGGTATGTTGCATGTAAAAGTTAATTACGATATAGTGGACAGTAATATGTGATTTCTCAGGAACACCTTTGAGGGTTATTCTGACATCACCTAATTTAATCTAGAAATCTAAAAGACACTTAATGATTAGAATATTTTATTTTATTTATTTTTTAAAGATTTATTTATTTGACACAGAGAGAGACAGCCAGCGACAGACAGAACACAAGCAGGGAGAGTGGGAGAGGAAGAAGCAGGCTCCCAGCGGAGGAGCCTGATGTGGGGCTCAATCCCAGGACTCTGGGATCACGCCCTGAGCCGAAGGCAGACGCTTAACAACTGAGCCACCCAGGCGCCCCTAGAATATTTTATACCTTGTCTGCATACTCTACTTTCTCTTGGGCAAATTATTTTTTAATGTTTTTTAAAACTTCTCACACCTCTACTTTTCAGGGCTCTTTAGATGGCATAAACAGAACATTTGAATCCAGTTTATAAAGATTATAGGGAAGAGTGTTTAAGAAGATCTAATTGTCTTGAAATGTTCATAGAGATCTCTAAGGCTCAGGGAAGAAATTGCTCTCCTAATCCTAAATTCTTGATTTTATTCTGTTAATAGCCACGAGAAATGTACCTGTATAATGGGGGATGTGTGAGTTAGTTTTATAATCTGAGTGCCAGGTACCATAATTCATGTTCTTTTTTTTTTTTTTTAAAGATTTTATTTATTTATTCAACAGAGATAGAGACAGCGCGAGAGAGGGAACACAAGCAGGGGGGGTGGGAGAGGAAGAAGCAGGCTCCTAGCGGAGGAGCCTGATGTGGGGCCCGATCCCAGAACGCTGGGATCACGCCCTGAGCCGAAGGCAAATGCTTAACCGCTGTGCCACCCAGGCGCCCCCATGTTCTTTTAATACAACATTGTCCTGTCGTATGAAGGATTATGAACACTAGAGTATATCAAGTGATATTTTTGAGAGACAAATTCATTCTCCATATCACCTTTAACACATTTTTAGTAGATAATTTTTAAAAATATTTTATTATTTAGAGAGAGAGTGAACATGTGCACAAGGGGAGGGGCAGAGGGAGAGGGAAAGAGAATCTCAAGCAGACTACCTGCTGAGCATGGAGCCCAACGCAGGGCTTAATCGCCCAACCCTGAGATCATGACCTGAGGCAAAATCAAGAGCCGAACGCTTAACCAACTGAGCCACACAGGCGTCCCTTTAGTAGACAATTTTGAACAACTCCCTGGTTGATTCATTATATTGTGACATTCTGGGTGCCTTTTGATCAATGAACAACATAAATTAATCTCTTTTGCATTTTTGTCTTAAAAACTTAATTTTATTTCTTTTTAAGTTTTTACTTAAATTCTAGTTAGTTAACATATGGTGTAATGCTAGTTCCGGGTATATAATACAGTGATTCAGCACTTCCACGTAATACCTGGTGCTCATCACAAGCACACTCCTTAATCCCCATCACCTATTTAACCCATGCCCCCACTCACCTCCATCATAGTAACCCTGTTTGTTCTCTATAGTTAAGAGTCTTTTTCTTGGTTTGCCTCTCTTTTTTTTTTCCTTTTGCTTGTTTGTTTTATTTCTTCAATTCCACATATGAGTGAAATCATATGGTATTTGTCTTTCTCCGACTGACTTATTTCACATAGCAGAATACTCTCTGGCTCATCCATATTATTGCAAATGGCAAGAATTCCTTCTTTCTGATGGCTGAGTAATATTCTATTGTGTATATATGCCACATCTTCTTGATCCGTTCGTCAGTTGATGGACACTTGGGCTGGCAAACGTAACTTAATTTTAAGAACAAAACCTACCAGAACTTTGATTCTTGATTTCTTCTTCTGTGTATTTATATTTTAAAATAATTTCTCCTCTGTAGAAAACTAACGGGGATGGAAGGGTAATCTTGCTGGGATTTCTTTTGCTTACTTCATCACCATGGTTGATCCAATTATTAATCAGTGTCTCTTCATGAGATTTTTTAACAAGTTTATGTCTATTTCCTTCTCTCCTAAGACTATCTTAATATCTTGGTGTTTATCACTTTTTGTCATTAATACTCAAAGTTTATTATACATGCACCCAAATGCTCTTTTGTCTAAGGATATTTATTAGAATTAAGGCCTGTTGTTTGAAAGAGACTAATAGATTCTTTAATATTTTTGTTTCAGCTTTCTGATGAGTTAAAAAGGATCCCAGAGATATGTCGACACTGGAGTAATGAAAATTGAAAAATGAAAAATGTGTGTGTGTTTGAAAAGAAGAATGAAATTTGTGTATTTTGTATTACCTCTTTTTTTCAAGTGATTTAAATAGTTAATCATTTAACCAAAGATTTGTAGTGCCTTAACAAGCAATTTCTTGTCAAAATCATGAAGTATTTGGATACAGTTCTGCTCTTAACCTTCCCTTCCTGATGAACTGTAACATTTAATTTAGTAGAATTAAGTACATTATAAAAATTTTATAACTACATTTTAATTAGAACAAGGTTCAGAACTGCTTAACTATTGGCCATCTGATTTTATATTATCTTATCCAAAGGTAGGGAAAAAAGTCCTGACCAGGTGTTCCTGCATATGCCTGTTACAGACAAATGCATCAGGAATGCATTCTTAGCTGTTCCATCTTTGCATGGATGTGTATACTCTGCACATCTTTCCTCTTGGCCAGAGAAATCGTGTGTGCCATGTGGTCTTCTGACACATCTAGCTTTTAGGAAAGAAGACTAGCCAGTCCTCTCCCTCCTTCATGTTTCCTACTGAAATACAGTACTAGCTGTGCTTCTTGGTAGCTGTAGACATTAAAAAGTCTAAATACAGGATTATGATTTCTGCATGAGTGTGGTGTTAACTACTTTAATTTGGAAAGATTTCAGATTCATTCTGTCTCCTTAATTTATTTAAGGTAGGCCCCTCTCTAATAAAAATGTAGCTTAGTGATAAAATCAATGTAACTTAAAAATGGTCTAAACTATTTCTACAAATTAGAGATTGTCACTTATTTCGTTTGTACCTCACAGAAAAAATAGGTTGATCTAGTTAAGTTGATTTCTGTATTACAGTTACAACATATTTCATTAACCCTTGTATTTAGGAAAAGGACTCCACTAGATTGGGAAAAACATATCCCGATATATTGAGTTGTGGCTTATGAATAGAAAGTAAATTGTTTCTTGAAAGTTGTTATGTTTTTGCTATTATTTTAGCCTTCGTTCTTTCACTTTAAGTGGAGAAACAGTAAACATTTGAAGAGGTGTTATTTGAGTTTTGTCTCATTTTTCTGTCAGTGGAAATAACCATATATGCTAACCAAATTTTTGTGAAGCATGAAAGTTGATGGTTATCATTAGATCTAGCCATAACCTCCCCCATAGTTATGAAAAGTATCCTGAAATTTCACTGTTATGGAAATATGTTAATTATGACTGTGAAAAAAATTTTAAAGAAATCTTAGAAGTATTACATTAAAATAATAGTTTGTCTACTATTTACCATCTAATAACTTTCCCATGTGGTCTAGAAGTCTTATAGAGATTTGCAGAAGAGATGAATATAATTCCCTAAGAAGAAATGTTTTATGTGGATTTTTTGTTTTTGTTCCAAGAGTTGGCAGGTCAGGGCATATAGTTGACCTTTTACTCTTTAGTGGATCCACTTTTTGTTAATTACTTCCTTATAAATTGTGTGATTCTGGATTCCTTATCTGCTGTTCTTGTAATTGTCTCAGGCCAAATACATTTATGCTGTGATTCTTAAGAGATTTGTATGAAGATGCCCTGATTTGTACAGACTGACCAGGGTAATACTACTGCCATGTAATCTGTATAGCTCCAGATAATGTGCCATGAGCATTGAAAGAATGACACTTTTTTGTATTTGTTTTGTCTCCCTTAGGAGCACATTTTTCTTGTGCAAGGAGAAGAGTTGCATTCTGGCTAAAATCTGTAGAAAGCAGATTTACTAAACTTAGTGTTACTTTTGTGGAAATTTTGAAATTCGCTTTCATCTGAAGTGCCTTAAGTAGACTCTTAATTTACTTTTCTAGCAATGTTTTAAATATTTGTTATGCATTTTAAAAATACTATTGAAAATGACACATTGTAGTAGCAAAGATAACCAAATGTCTGGCTGTTTGCTTTTTGACCATATCAATAAACTTTTACAATCTAAACTCTTTAAGTTTTTTTTATTAACATGTAAAAAGGGGTGAATTTAAAACACTTAATTAGGATTATAATATTAGGTTATTTCATTTTTTTAAAAGATTTATTTATTTATTTGAGAGAGAGCACTCGGAAGCAGGGGGAGCAGGGGGAATGGGGAGGGGCATAGGGAGAGGGAGAGAATCTCAAGCAGATTCCCTGCTGAGTGTGGAGCCTGATGCTGTGCTCAATCTCACAACCCGTAGATCATGACCTGAGCCAAAGTCAAGAGTCAGTCACTTAACAGACTGAGCCATCTAGGTGCCTCTAGGTTATTTCATTTTGAGAATATAATTAAATATCTTATTGTCCTAATGACAGTAAATTTGATAGGCTGATTTCATTAAGTATTTCTAAATTGAGGTATATTCTTCCAGGATTCCATATGTTATCTTTCATTAATGTTGTCGCCCGATAGGTTAGTCAAAATAGCCAAGGTAAGTAGATGAATGGCGTCTTCAATGGTTGATCTAGTTTTGTCCCAGTCAGTGAATGTTGTGACTAGGTAATTACATTTTTGTACTAAATAATTGATTTGAAAAGGTTACCCAGACAGATTATCAAGTTATATGAGACTGGACAACAGTACATTCGCAAACATGTAATGGGAACACTGGACAGGAAATAGAGAGATCTGGCATTTAAACAGCTTTTAGTTCTTATTCTCTGTCTAGCTATGTGACCATAGGCAAGTCACTTGAGCTAGGTTCTCTCAGGACTTATTTCTTTATTCTAATGTGAGTGCGTTGGACTCGCTGTTTTAGGTGCAAAATATTAAAGATATATTTAAATTTGAGTACATATCATTTGTGATATTCAGGTTTGGTATTGAATTAAATCAGTTGAAATGTACGATGTTTTGTAATCAGATTTCGGAAGAAGCTCTGAAATGCTTGTAGAGGCCATTATAGCTGTAAGTTGTTTAATATTAATTGAAATATTTTTTAGAAAGGATATATTTGAAACCAATATGTTAATATTAGATCTTGATTTAAATGCCCAAGTATAAGCAAGAATGAAATCAACTGTAGCAGTATATTAATATTGTAGAAAGTCAAAGCCAAGGAACCTTAGATACCATTTAATCAGACCCTTCATTTTGACAGCTAAAGAAAATCTGCCTTAGATAGGTGACACAGTTCACTGAAGGTTATTCCAAGGAAAGGCCTACAGGTTTCCAATTTTGCTGCAAATTTCCTATGGATTAGGTTTCAGTGGGAGATGTAAATTACTCCCTGGAGACATAGAAACCATAGTCTACCTTGATCGTTTCCTGACCTCTAGACCCCGAAGAGAAGGGTCCTGATGAGAGAGGCATTTCCCTAGAATGGCTCATGAAAGCTTCAGAAGAAGGGAGGAATTTCAGTGGGCTCCCTTTAATCTGTGAAAGTAGAATTTAGGGGCACCTGGCTGGCTCAGTCAATAGAGCATGCAACTCTTGAGTTCAAGCCCCACACTGGGCCTAGAGCTTACTTTAAAAAAATGGTAAAGGTGGCAAATTTTATGTATATGTCACCACACTTCAAAACTAAAATACTAATGCCTTGGCCCCAACCCTGTATTGGCATTTACTCACTGACACCACTTTGTATTCCATCATTGTCCTGAAACTGTGAGTACAGCTGGATATATAACTTATGGTTAAAAGTTGAAGCATGGTCTTCAGGCTCTTTTGGGGGACAATTTAAGGACATTCAGATAAACCCTGCCTGCACAGTGATGATTAGTATATTCCAATGAGTGCTTTGTAAATAAAGACTGACAGCTGGAAGAAACTTATTAAGGTGTGTGGGCATCACCAAATATCCAGACTCAGAAATGACCCATTTAGTTTGAACCTTCCAGTTCGTGAAGCCTGGCCATGGCTCCGCGGCCCGCAGTTGCAGCTAGAGAACTTCAGGTCTGAAGTTCTTTTTGTGACCTTCAAATAAAATTAATGAAATGTTTTTTCCCTCCTCAAACACAGCTCAAACATAATTTCTGGGAAGTTCTCCTGACCTCCCACTTTGGGCTCCATACCCCTCCTCTTTTATTTAGTACATGCTAATCTTTGGTATTCTATCTTGTAATTACCTATTTTCTCCCCTAAACTGTAATTTCCTTGAGAACAGGAGTATTGTCTTACTCAGTATGCTCATTTTCTAAAATGCCTGTGTAGTACGTGCTCAGTATATTTTCAGATTGAATAAAGAAAAAAGGTCTTTGCTCTTGAGTTGTTTACAGTCTTGTAGTGGAAATAAATATGCAAACAAATGCAATCCTATGTACTGGTGGGAGAACATGTGTTACGGGTATAGAGAAAGATTTCATTACTTTCTTGGGGTCAGGATGGGAGGCAAAGGTAGAGCTTTCTGTGACAGAAACCGAAATTTTAAAAGGTGGTTAGTCCACAAGATCGATTTTTAAGGTACTGAAATGCCAGAATATTCTTTTGGTGCCTGCCCCCACCTAAAGACCAAAATATTCCTGCAAATATAGTATCACTTCAGTACTTAAAAGCTGAAGTCAGAGTCATTTACATGCTGAGTCATGACCAAACAGTTGCGTGGTACTTGAAAACTTCCGAATGAACAAAATACACACTTAAAAAATATTAACACCCTTATCCCTTTTCTTGTTTTAAAATTCTTTCAACATACCTCATTTTAATTACCCGTTCCCAAGTTATTAGTAACTCCAAACATCTTTTCTTATATTTATTATTCATTTGTATTCCACCCCCTTTTTTAAAGATTTTATTTATTTATTTGACGGAGACAGCTAGCGAGAGAGGGAACACAAGCAGGGGGAGTGGGAGAGGAAGAAGCAGGCTCCCAGTGGAGGAGCCTGATGTGGGGCTTGGTTCCAGGACCCTGGGTTCAGGCCCTGGGCTGAAGGCAGACGCTTAAGGACTGAGCCACCCAGGCGCCCCTCATTTGTATTTCCCTTACAAACAATTTGGGCCTCTATCTAATTCTCATGGAGTCTTCCTGGACCTGAGGTGGAGAAACTTCAGGAAAACAGAAAGAGGATAGTAGGGAAATTTGAGGAGAAAAGGAAAAAGAGGGAGGGAGGTTTCTAGGACCAATTCCAAGATCTCTGAAAACCGAACTTCTTCTCTTCCTCCATTGTTAGATTTCCTCCTCTCCTCCCCATTTTACCCCCTTAAATGTCCAGTTCATTCTCATAAGGCTGAACTCTCTTCGCTTCTTTTAATCGAGATTTTCTTTCTTTTATAAAAATGATTTATTTATTTGAGAGAGAGAGTGCGCACGTGCGAGGGGGGAGGGGCAGAAGGAGAGGGAGAAGAGAGTCTTAAGCAGACTCCCTGCTGAGCACGGAGCCCAACCCAGGGCTTGATATCACCACCCTGTGATCACAACCTGAGCCCAAAACAAAAGTCAGAACTTTGCATCACCTAGGCGCCCTGAGATTTTCTTTCTTAGTCGTTCTATTTGGAAAGATTTAAGCCAGAAGTACAAAGAATCCTTAATCCTTCTTTCTGGCTCTTTTTTGGTATAACATCTGAGGACAACATGTACATGACTGTGACAGCTTTATCTCAGATTTTTATAAAATACCAATGTTTTGGTAATATAAAGAAATAAATACTAAAGTATCGGTATTACCTTTTTGCTATAGTATCATACATAATAGGTTCAAGTCCCAACAGCTCAGCAGAAGGAAGATAGAATTCCATGATAGTGACTAGCTAGCTAGTTCTGTCAAATGTTAGTTCAGATTAAGATATTATTAGGAATAAATGGCTGGAGGAGTTAAGATAGTGGAGGAGGAGATCCCTAAGCTTGTCTTAGCCCTCAAACACAGCTAGATAGTTACCGAATCATTCTGAACCCCCAAGAAATCAATCAGAGGTCTGAGAGAACAAAAACTGAAAATCACCAAGTACAAAAGCTACCACCTTTTGGAAGGTAGGAGGTGCAGAGAATTGACTTGGGGGAGATAGAGCTGTGGGTATGGGGGCAGGGAGGGAGCCTGCATTTGGAGGCGACTGCAAAGTATTATAAGCAGAATAGCACAAAATCTGAACTTTTAGAAGTCTGTTACCATCAGGAACGTGCCTGGCTTACACGTGCTCAGGTGGCAAAGGGGGGGCAGAATCCCAGGAGTGACAGCGGGGTCTGAGGATCCCCCGAGTTGCAAGTACAGGTGACGCCAAAGTGCTGCACTGTTTCCAGACGGAGGAGCAGGGAAGCCAGGTGAGAGCAGCGGGTCTCGGTACTGGCTTTCTGCTCTGTTTTGCCATAAACTGTGAACCACTGTGTAGCTGTTCAACTGCTTTCCTGGGACTGGCTGGAAAATAGCAAAGGGTAGCAAGACCCCCACAAGAGGAAAAGCACAGGTCTATGCCACGGGAGTCCCCAAAATTTGGAGTTTGGAAACTCAGTTGCATGCCTGAGATAAAAAACCTTGGTCACAGGCAGGGTGAATGCAGGGTTCAGATGGAAACCAGGGAAACAAGAAGGGTGATTGAATGCTCTCCTGTGAGGGCTCAGTGAAAAGTGGGGTGGCACGGAAATTTCGGTTCTGGGGCCAGAGAGCAGGGGCACTGGCATACTCATCCCTCCCATCAGCACTGAAACCCTTCAGGGAGCAAGGCAGCGCCACCTAGTGGAGGCTGGAGCAGTTTACACCCAACCCCGCCCCCCCC
>NC_048238.1:56918636-56925905 GCF_002007445.2 Ailuropoda melanoleuca | reverse complement strand
ACTGGGTGTTATATGCAAGTAATGAATCATGGAACTTTACATCAAAAACTAGGGATGTACTATATGGTGACAAACATAATGTAATAAAAATTATTATCATTTATTTTTTTAAAAGATTTTATTTATTTATTTGACAGAGATAGAGACAGCCAGTGAGTGAGGGAACACAAGTAGGGGGAATGGGAGGGGAGGAAGCAGTCTCACAGCAGAGGAGCCTGACGTGGGGCTCGATCCCATAACGCCGGGATCACGCCCTGAGCCGAAGGGACGCTTATCCGCTGTGCCACCCAGGCGCCCCCAAAATTATTATTATTAAAAAAAAAAAAAAGGAATCAGCACAGCAGGGGCACCTGGATGGCTCAGATGGTTAAGCATCTGCCTTCAGTTCAGGTCATGGGATCAAGCCCCACATTGGGCTCCCTGCTCAGCGGGGAGCCTGTTTCTCCTTCTCCCTTTGCTGTTCCCCCTGCTTGTGCTCTCTCGCTCTCTCTGTCAAATAAATAAACAAAATCTTTAAAAAGAATCAGCACAGCAGGCTCCTACCCATGAAGACCAGCACAAACAGCACTCCCACCAAGTCATAGAGTGCTGCAAAGCTTCACCTCTAGAAGAAATAGGATCTAGCATCCTTTTTACATTTATTCTTTCTTTTTTATTATTTTTTCATTTCTTTTCTTATTTTTTCTAATTCCTTTTATTTTTTGTTATTTTTAAGTTATTTATATATTTTTATATAGATTTATTTTTGTTTATTTTTCTTTTCTTTTCTCTTTTATTTTGGGATCTACGTTCTTTTGCCAAGCAGACCAAGGCACACCCAGGATCTGTGGGTTTTTTTTTTTCCTGTTGTTTTTATTTTTGTCTTGTTTTGTTTTCTCTTTTGTTTTCTAGACAAAATGATGAGATGGAGAAATTCACCCCAAAAGAAAGAACAGGAAGTAGAACTCATGGACAGGGTTTTAATCAATACAGATATAAGAAAAATGTCTGAACTAAAATTTAAGACACAATAAGGATACAATATTGGGTTGAAAAAGCATAGAAGACACTAGAGAATCCCTTACTGCAGAGATAAAAGATCTAAAATCTAGTCCAGCCAAAATTAAAAATGCTATAACCAAGATGCAAACCCAAACGGAGGCGATAAAAATGAGGATGGACGAAACAGAGGAGCAAATCATTGATACAGAAGATAAAATTATGGAAAATAATGAAGCTGAAAAGAAGAGGGTAAAAGGTAATGGATCACGAAGGTAGACTTAGGGAACTTAGCAACTTATTGAAATGGAATACCATTTTTATCATAGGAGTCACAGAAGATGAAGAGAGAAAAAGGGGAAGAAGGTTTATTGGAACATATTATAGCTGAAAACTTCCCTAATCTGGAGAAGGATACAGACATCAACAACCAAGAAACACAGAGAATTCCCATTACATTCAACAAAACCTAACCATTGCCAAGGCTCATCATAGTCAAATTCACAAAATACACAGACAAGAAAAGAATCCTGAAAGCAGCAAGGAAAAAAAGTCCTTAACATACAAAGGAAGACAGATCAGGATTGCAGCAGATCTGTGTACAGAAACATGGCAGATCAGGAGACAGTGGCAAGAAATATTCAACATGCTGAATGGGGAAAATATGCGGCCAAGGATTCATTATCCATCAAGGCTGTCATTCAGGATAGAAGGAAAGACAAAGAATTGCCCAGACAAACAAACTAGAGTTTGTGACCACTAAATCATCCTTGGAAGAAATTTGGGGGGGGACTCTTTTTTTTTTCTTAGATTTTATTTATTTATTTGAGGGAGAGAGAGAGAATGAGGGGGAAGGGCAGAGAGAGAACGAGAATCCCAAACAGACTCCCCACTGAGCGCAGAACCCAATACCAGGCTCGATCTCATGGCCCTGAGATCATGACCTGAGCTGAAACTAAGAGTAGGACGTTTAACCAACGGTGAAACCCAGACACCCTAGGGACTCCGTGAGTGAAGGGAAAAAGATCCCAAAAGCAACAAAGACTGGAGAGGAACAGAGAACATCACCAGAAACACCAACTCTACAGGTAACACAATGGCACTAAATCCATACCTTTCAACAATCACTCTGAATGTAAATGGGCTAAATGCTCTAATCAAAAGATATAGGGTATCAGAATGGATAAAAAAACCCACAACCCATCTATATGCTGCTTACAAGAGACTCATTTTAGACCTAAAGACACCTGCAGATGGAAAGTGAGGGGATGGAAAACCATCTATCCATCCTAATGGATGTAAAAGAAAGTCAGAGTAGCCATACTTCTATCAGACAAAGTAGATTTAAAAACAAAGACTGTAGGGGCGCCTGGGTGGCACAGCGGTTAAGCGTCTGCCTTCGGCTCAGGGCGTGATCCCGGCGTTATGGGATCGAGCCCCACATCAGGCTCTTCTGCTATGAGCCTGCTTCTTCCTCTCCCACTCCCCCTGCTTGTGTTCCCTCTCTCGCTGGCTGTCTCTGTCTCTGTCAAATAAATAAATAAAATCTTTAAAAATAAAACAAAAAAAACCAAAGACTGTAACAAGCGATAAAGAAGGGCATTATATCATAATGGAGGAGTATATCCATCAAGAAGATCTAGCGATTGTAAATATTTATGCCCCCCACCTTGGGAGCACCCTAATATATAAATCAATTAATAATAAACATAAAGAAACTCATTGATAATAATACAATAATAATAGGGGACTTTAACATCCCACTAACAGCAATGGACACATCATCTAAGCAGAAAATTAACAAGAAAACAATGCTTTTGAATGACACACTGGACTGGTTGGACGTAACAGATATATTCAGAGTATTTCATCCTAAAGCAGCAGAATACACATTCTTCTCGAGTGCACATGACACATTCTCCAGAATAGATCACATACTGGGTTATAAATCAGGCCTCAACTGGTACAAAAAGATGGAGATCATACCACGCATATTTTCAGACGGTAACACTATGAACCTTGAAGTCAACCACAAGAAAAAAAGGGAGAGAGAGAGTGAGAGAGAGGACCAGAGCGGGGTGAAGAGCAGAGGAAGAAACAGACTTCCCACTGAGCAGAGAGCCCAATGCAGGGCTCAATCCCAGGACTCCAGGATCATGACCTGAGCTGAAGGCAGGCACTTAACTGACTGAGCAGCCCAGGCACCCCTAAAGAAGAAATCTTTAAAAATACATGGAAGCAAATAAAATTGAAAACAGGACAGTCCAAACCTTTGGTATGCAGCAAAGGTGGTCCTAAGAGGGAAGTATATTGCAATACAGGCCTACCTCAAGAAGCAAGAGAAGCCTCAAATACACAACCTAACCATGCACCTAAAGGAGCGAGAAAAGGAACAGCAAATAAAGCTGAAAGCCAGGAGAAGATGGGAAATAATAATGATTAGAGCAGAAATAAATGACATAGAAACAAACAAACAAACAAAAAAAAACAAAAAAACCCCAGAACAGATTAACAAAACTAAGAGATGGTTCATGGGGCACCTGGGTGGCTCTGTTGGTTCAGCATCCAACTGTTGATGTTGGCTCACGTCACAATCTCAGGGTTGGGAGATCGAGCTCCATGTTGAGCTCTGCACTCAGCAGGGAGTCTCCCTGAGATTCGCTGCCTCTCCCTCATCCTCTACCACACTCTCCCTGTGCTCTCTCTCTTTCTCAAATAAATAATAAATTAAATTAATTAATTAATTAATTAAAAAACAAGAGCTAGTTCTTCAAAAGATTTATTAAAATTGATAAACTCTTAGCCAGACTTATCAAAAAGAAAAAAGGCAGGAACCGATTAGATAAAATCATGAATTCTGAGGAGAGATCACGACCAACACCACAGAAATACAAACAATTATAACAGAATATTTTGAAAGTTATATGCCAGCAGCTGTGCAACCTGGAAGGAATAGACAAATTCTTAGAAATTTACGAACTACCAAAACTGAAACAGGAAGACGTGGAAATTTGAACAGACCCATAACCAGCAAAAAACTGAATCAGTAATCAAAAAACTCCCAACAAACAAAGGTCCTGGGTCATCTGGCCCAGTGGAATTCTACCAGACATTTAAAGAAGAGTTAAGACTGATTCTTCTCAAACTGTTCCAAAAAAAAAAAAAAAAAAGAAAGAAAGAAATGGAAGGAAAACTTCCAAACTCATTCTATGAAGCCAGCATTACCTTGATTCCAAAACCATAGACCTCACTAAAAAGGAGAATTAGAGGTCAATATGCCTGATAAACACAGATGCAAAAATAAAATACTATCAAAGCAAGAGGCACCTTGGTGGCTCAGTTGGTTGAGTGTCCGACTCTTGATGTTGGCTCAGGTCATGATCTCAGGGTCATGAGATTGAGCCCTGTGTGGGGCTCTACACTCAGTGGGGAGACTGCTTCTCTCTCTCTCTCCCTCTCCCTATGCCCTGCTCCCTGCTCCCTGCTCCCATGCCCTCTCTCTCTAAAATAAATAAATAAATCTTAAAATAAAATAAAGTACTAGCAAATCAAATTCAAAGGTACATTTAAAAAATTATTCACCACAACCAAGTAGGATTTATTCCTGGGCTGCAGGGATAGTTCGATATTTGCAAATCGATCAAGGTGATATGCCACATTAATAAATGAAAGCATAAGAACCATATGATCCTCTCAATAAATGCAGAAAAATCATTTGACAAAATAAAGCATCCTTTCTTGATAAAATCCCTCATCAAAGTAAGGATAGATGGAAAAAACTCAACATCATAAAGGCCATATACGAAAGACACACAGCTAATATTATCCTCAATGGGAAAAAAAGGAGAGCCTTTCCCCTATGGTCAGGAAGAAGACAGGGATGTCCACTCTCACGACTACTATTTAACACAGTACGGGAAGTCTTATCATCAGTAATCAGAAAACAAAAAGAAAGAAAAGGCATCCTAATTGGCAAGGAAGAAGCCAAACTTTCACTTTTTGCAGATGACATGATATTCTATGTAGAAAACTAGAAAGACTCCACCACAAAATTGCTAGAAGTAATACACAAATTCAGGAAAGTTGGAGGATATAAAACCAATGTGCAGAAATCTGTTGCATTTCTATACACCAATAATGAAGGAGCAGAGAAAGTAATCAAGGAATTGTTCCCATTTATAATTGCCGAGGAGGTAAAAGATCTGTCCTCTGAAAACATAGAACACTCATGAAAAAAATTGAAGAGGACACAAAGAAATGGAAAAACATTCCATGCTTGCAGGTTGGAAGAACATTGTTAAAATGTCTGTACTAACCAAAGCAATCTAATCATTTAATACAATCTCTACCAAAATACCACCAGCATTTTTCACAGAGTTAGAACAAACAATCCTCAAATTTGTATGGGACCACAAAAGACTCCAAATAACCAAAGCAATTCTGAAAAAGAAAAACAAAACTGGAGGCATCATGATCCCATATTTCAAGCTGTATTACAAAGCTGTAGTCATCACGACAGCATTCTAATGTCACAAAAACAGACACCTAGATCAATTGGACAAAATAAAGAACCCAGAAATGGTTCCACAACTTATATACTCAACTAATCTTCAACAAAGCAGGAAAGAATATCCAATGGAATAAAAGACAGTCTCTTCAAATGGTGTTGGGATAACTGGACAGCAATATGTAGAAGAATGAAACTGGACCACTTTCTTTTTTTTTATTTTAATGATTTTTTATTATATTATGTTAATCACCATACAGTACATCCCCGAAATTCAGAATATTCTAATACTGTAATAGGTGGAATGTAACACAACTTGAGCATGGAGGTTTAAAGGACAAAACTGTTAAGAATAACTATAGTCACAGTAATTTTTTCATGGATACAACATTATAAAAAGAAGTAAATTATGGGGCGCCTGGGTGGCACAGTGGCCAAGCGTCTCCCTTCAGCTCAAGGTGTGATCCCGGTGCTATGGGATCGAGCCCCACATCAGGCTCCTCCACCACGAACCTGCCCACTCCCCCTGCCCGTGTTCCCTCTCTCGCTGGCTGTCTCTATCTCTGTCAAATAAATAAATAAAATCTTTTAAAAAAAAGAAGTAAATTATGACACTGAAAACACAAATCATTGAGGGGGAAATAAAAGGGTAAAGTTTTTGTAAGCAATCAAAGTTAAATAGTTATCAGCATAAAATAGACTATTATATCTGTAAGACATGTTACGTTAATCCTCATAGTAATCACAAAGCCAAATCTATGGTGAATTCACAAAACATAAACAAAACAGAATTAACGTATACTACTACAGAAAATCAATACCCTACAAAGAAAGACAGCAAAGGAAATGAAAGGAACAGAGTACCACGAAACAGTCGGAAACCATAAGATGGTGTTAGCAAGGCCCTACTTATCAGTATTTACTCTAAGTCTCCAATCAAAAGGCACAGGGTGGCTAGAAGGATTTATTTATTTTTTTAAATGATTTTTTATTACATTATTNCCATAAGTTCATTTTATCTTTTATTTCTCTTGCCTTTGGAGATGTGTCGTGAAAAAGGTTGCTCTGGCCGATGTCATAGAAGTTGTTGCCTATGTTCTCCTCTAGAATTTTGATGGATTCCTGTCTCACATTGAGGTCTTTCATCCATTTGGAGTTTATTTTTGTGTATGGTGTGAGAGAGTGGTCAAGTTTCATTCTTTTGCATGTAGCTGTCCAATTTTCCCAGCACCATTTATTGAAGAGACTGTCTTTTTTCCACCAGATGTTTTTTCCTGCTTTATCAAAGATTAGTTGCACAAAGAGCCGAGGGTCCATTTCTGGGTTCTCCATTCTCNTAGTTGCCCAAAGAGCCGAGGGTCCATTTCTGGGTTCTCTATTCTGTTCCATTGGTCGATGTGTCTGTTTTTGTGCCAGTACCATGCTGTCTTTGTGATCACAGCTTTGTAGTACAGCTCGAAATCCGGCATTGTGATGCCCCCAGCTTTGTTTTTCCTTTTCAACAGTTCCTTGGAGATTCGGGGCCTTTTCTGTTTCCATACAAATTTAAGGACTATTTGTTCCAGTTCTTTGAAAAATGTCCTTGGTATTTTGATCGGGACAGCATTGAAAGTGTAGATTGCTCTGGGTAGTATGGACATTTTAACTATGTTAATTCTTCCAATCCATGAGCATGGAATATTTTTCCATCTTTTTATGTCTTCCTCAATATCTTTCAAAAGTGATCTATAGTTTCTAGGATATAGGTCCTTTACGTCTCTGGTTAAGTTAATTCCAAGGTAACG
>NC_048238.1:56902373-56918559 GCF_002007445.2 Ailuropoda melanoleuca | reverse complement strand
GAGCCTGATGTGGGGCTCGATCCCACAACGCCGGGATCACGCCCTGAGCCGAAGGCAGACGCTTAACCGCTGTGCCACCCAGGCGCTCCCCTCNTCCATCTTTTTATGTCTTCCTCAATATCTTTCAAAAGTGATCTATAGTTTCTAGAATATAGGTCCTTTACATCTCTGGTTAAGTTAATTCCAAGGTAACGTATGGTTTTTGTTGCTATTGTAAATGGCATGGATTCCATAATTTCTCTTTCTTCAGTCTCGTTATTCGTGTATTGAAATGCAACTGATATCTGCCATTGATTTTGTATCCCGGCCACCTTACTGAATTGTTCTATAACTTCTAATAGTTTGGGAGTGGATTCCTTTGGGTTTTCCATATAGAGTATCATGTCATCTGCAAAGAGAGACAGTTTGACTTCTTCTTTGCCGATTTGGATACCTTTGATCCCTTTTTGTCGTCTGATTGCTGTTGCAAGGACTTCTAGTACTATGTTGAATAATAGTGGTGAGAGTCGGCATCCTTGTCGTGTTCCTANCATATAGGTCCTTTACGTCTCTGGTTAAGTTAATTCCAAGGTAACGTATGGTTTTTGGTGTTATTGTAAATGGGATGGATTCCCTAATTTCTCTTTCTTCAGTCTCGTTATTCGTGTATAGAAATGCAACTGATTTCTGGGCATTGATTTTGTATCCTGCCACCTTACTGAATTGTTCTATAACTTCTAATAGTTTGGGAGTGGATTCCTTTGGGTTTTCCATATAGAGTATCATGTCATCTGCAAAGAGAGACAGTTTGACTTCTTCTTTGCCGATTTGGATACCTTTGATCCCTTTTTGTCTTCTGATTGCTGTTGCAAGGACTTCTAGTACTATGTTGAATAATAGTGGCGAGAGTGGGCATCCTTGTCGTGTTCCTGATCTTAAGGGAAAGGCTTCCAGCTTTTCCCCATTGAGAATAATGCTTGCAGTAGGCTTTTCATAGATGGCTTTTATGAGATTGAGAAATGTACCCTCTTTTCCTACACTCTGAAGGGTTTTAGTCAGGAAAGGATGCTGTATTTTGTCAAATGCTTTTTCTGCGTCAATTGAGAGGATTNCAGCTTTTCCCCATTGAGAATAATGCTTGCAGTAGGCTTTTCATAGATGGCTTTTATGAGATTGAGAAATGTACCCTCTATTCCTACACTCTGAAGGGTTTTAATCAGGAAAGGATGCTGTATTTTGTCAAATGCTTTTTCTGCATCAATTGAGAGGATCATATGGTTCCTGAGTCTTTTCTTGTTGATATGATGTATCACATTGATTGATTTGCGAGTGTTGAACCATGCTTGCATCCCAGGTATGAATCCCACTTGGTCATGATGGATAATCCTTTTAATGTACTGTTGGATTCTATTAGGAAAGATCTTGTTGAGGATTTTGGCATCCATATTCATTAGGGAAATCAGTCTGTAACTCTCCTTTTTGATGGGGTCTTTGTCTGGTTTGGGGATCAAGGTAATATTAGCCTCATAGAATGAGTTTGGTAGCTTTCCTTCTGTTTCTATTTTTTGAAATAGCTTTAGGAGAATAGGTATTATTTCTTCTTTGAATGTTTGGTAGAATTCCCCAGGAAAACCGTCTGGGCCTGGAGTTTTATTATTTGGAAGGTTGTTTATCACTGACTCAATCTCTTCAAAATTAATTGGCCTGTTTAAGAAATCAATTTCTTCATGGGGCGCCTGGGTGGCACAGCGTTTAAGCGTCTGCCTTCTGCTCGGGGCATGATCCCTGCGTTATGGGATCGAGCCCCACATTGGGCTCCTTTGCTATGAGCCTGCTTCTTCCTCTCCCACTCTTGTGTTCCCTCTCTCGCTGGGTGTCTCTATCTCTGTCAAATAAATAAATAAAATCTTAAAAGAAAAAANATAGTTAATTGGCCTATTTAAGAAATCTATTTCTTCCTGTTTCAGTCTTGGTAGTTTATAGGTTTCCAGGAAGGCCTCCATCTCTTCCAGATTGCTTAGTTTTTTGGCATATAGCTGTTGATAATAGTTTCTAATAATCCTTCCAATTTCATTGCTGTTGGTTGTGACCTCTCCTTTTTCATTCATAATTTTTAAAATCTCAGTCCTTTCTCTTTGTTTTTGGACAAGTTTTGCCAGTGGTCTATCAATTTTATGGATTCTCTCAAAGAACCAGCTTCTAGTCCTGTTGATCTGCTCTACTGTGGTTCTGGTCTCTAATTCATTGATTTCTGCTCTAATCTTGGTCAACTCCTTCCTTGTCAGTGGGTTAGGCCTGTCCCTCTGTTGCTGTTCCAGTTTCTTGAGGTGAGAATATAGAAACTGCATTTTAGATTTTTCTATTCTTTTGAGTGAGGCTTGGATGGCTATGTATTTCCCCCTTAGGACTGCCTTTGCAGTATCCCATAGGTTTTGGACCGTTGTGTATTCATTCTCGTTGGTCTCCATAAATTGTTTAATTTGTTTTTTGATTTCCTGGTTTATCGAGTCATTCTTGAGCAGGATGGTTCTTAGCCTCCAAGTGTTTGAGTTTCTTCCAGGTTTTTCCTTNTTGTGTTTTCATTCTTGTTGGTCTCCATAAATTGTTTAAATTGATTTTTGATTTCCTGGTTTATTGAATCATTCCTGAGCATGATGGGTCTTAGTGNCATTCTTGAGCAGGATGGTTCTTAGCCTCCAAGTGTTTGAGTTTCTTCCAGGTTTTTCCTTGTGGTTGAGTTCCAATTTCAGAGCGTTGTGGTCTGAGAATATGCAGGGGATAATTTCAATCTTTTGGTATTGGCTGAGACCTGTTTTGTGTCCCAGAGCATGATCTATTCTTGAGAATGTTCCATGGGCATTTGAATAGAATGAGTATTCTTTGGTTCTGGGGTGTAGTGTTCTATATATATCTATGAGGTCCAACTCGTCGAGTATGGCATTCAAAGCCTTTGATTCTTTGCTTAGTTTTTGCCAGGGTGTTCTGTCTATTTCTGATAGTGGGGTGTTGAGGTCCCCTACTATTACTGTGTTCTTATCTATATGTCTCTTTATTTTGGTTAAGAGTTGGCTTGTGTATCTTGCTGCTCCCCTGTTGGGGGCATATATATTTATAATTGTCATATCCACTTTTTGGATACATCCTTTAAGAATAATATAGTGCCCTTCTGTGTCTCTAACTATAGTCCTTAGTTGAAAATCCAAACTATCTCATATGAGAATTGCTACCCCAGCTTTCTTTTGAGGTCCATTTGCGTGAAAGATGGTACCCCATCCCTTTACTGAGAGTCTGAATGTATCTTTGGGTTCAAAATTAGTCTCTTGTAGGCAGCACATGGATGGGTCATGTCTTTTTATCCAATCTGCAACCCTGTGGCGTTTTATGGGAGAGTTTAAGCCATTTAGATTGATAGAGATTATTGACAGATATGATTTTAATGATGCCATTTCTCTTTAAAGTCTTTGTATCGGTTGTGACTTGCTGCTCTGTATCACTCTTGGGGCCTTTTTACCTTTATAGAGCCCCCCTTAATATCTCCTGTAGGGCTGGTTTCGTGGTTACGAAATTGGTTAATGATTGGCGATTTTGGAACGTCTTTATTTCTCCATCAATTCTGAATGACAGCTTTGCTGGATAAAGGATCCTTGGCTGCATGTTTTTCTCTGAAAGAGCTTTAAAAATGCCCCCCCAAGCCTTTCTCTCATTCCAGGTCTCTGTAGACAGGTCTGACGTAATCCTGATACCTTTGCCTTGGTACGTGAGAAATTTCTTTGCCCTGGCCGCTTTCAATACTNCTTTCAATACTGTGTCCTTGGATCTAATATTTGCGAATTGCACTATGACGTGACGTGGCGTAGGTTTGTCGTGGTTGATCTTGGGTGGGGTCCTCTCTGCCTCTTGGACACGAATGTTTGTTTCCCTTGCTAGATTAGGGAAGTTTTCAGCTACAATTTGTTCAAATATCTCTTCTAGACCTCTGTTTTTCTCCACCCCTTCAGGGATGCCGATGATTCTGACATTGGATCGTTTCATAGAGTCAGTAATCTCCCGTAATCTACATTCGTGGGCGTGGATTTTTTTAAGACCAGCTTCTATTTTCGTTTTTTCTTCTACTAACCCATCCTCCAATTCGCTAACGCGTTCCTCTGCCTCGGTGACCCTGGCCGTCAGAGCCTCTAGTTTTGACTGCATTTGGCTCATAGAATTTTTAATTTCTGTCAGATTCGCTCTCATTTCTGCCCTTAGGGATTCTATATTCTCAGTAACATTTTCGTTAATACTTTTTTCAAGTCTACTCATCATCTTGACCATTGTTGCTCTGAACTCCATTTCTGAAAATTTGGTTACATCCATATCTATTATCTGGCAGAGGCCACAGACTCACTGTCTTTTCTTTGCTGGGGGGGACTTCTCCTTCTCGTCATTCTGATGAGGAGAGGTTGCGAGGTTGTCCAGAGCCCAATTTATTGACCGGGACCCAGTCCGTGCACCCTTGTTTTATAGGGATCTTAAGGATGAGGGCATCTTGATTTATCAGCCTGCCTTCTGGGGGATGGGCCTACTGCGCCAATACTCAGGCAACCCTGTTTGGGTAGAATCTCCGTGTCCCCTGTGGGGGTGGGGATGGGCACGTTGTAAGCTGGTATTTCCAGGCTTTTGCTCTCTGGCGGCTTTCCCTGGCGGTTTGCTTTGCCTTTTCTGAGCGTCAGAGCAGCAGTGGCCGAATCTCAGCCTCTGTCTCAGAACAGAGGGATTGTGGCCCGTTCTCCACTGATGATCTGGCCACTTTAACTGTGTTTCTGTTGGTGCTGCTCAACCCTGCAGCATCCCGGCATGTGCGCCCCACACCCTGCGTCCCAGCCCTCACTTCCAGGGCCGGCGTGTCTCTGTCCTTTGTGTTTCTAACACCGCCAGCCGCCCCACGCACGCTCCCAGAGCTCCCAGTCTCAGTCTGCTGTCTCAAGGTTGCGGGTCCGCGGTCCTCCCGCTCCCTGGTGCAGGTGCCCCGCCAGCCGCCAGCGGCCCCGCATGTGCTCCGGGAGTTCGTGGTCTCAGTCTGGATCCAGTGAGCACACCGGAATTCCTGAGTTCTGTGAGATGCTTGGTGGCGCATGCTCCCGGCTCACGGTCTCAGTAGGCTGTCTTGCGGGTGCCGGTCTGCAGTCCGCGCACTCCCCCATGCAGGTGGCTACTGCTTCTGGGTGCCTGGACATGGCAGCTCCCTCCCCCTTCCATTTATCTTCCGAATCTGTGCACGGCTTCACGGCTCCACGCTTTGTACCTCAATACTCAGCGCTCGAGATGTTCATTTGTAGAGATCCAGATGTATCTTCCTGCATCTCAGGCTGATTCCTTGGATGTTCATGCTGGTCTGGTACCTATCCAGCTTGACTCAGGGGACCAGCTGAATAAAAGGCCACGTACAGGACGCTGCTAGAGAAACCCTTCTCTCCCACACAACCTGGAGTATTAAAGCAAGCGTTCTGTGACTCCTGGACCACTTTCTTACACCATATACAAAAATAAAGTCAAAATGGATGAAAGACCTAACTGTGAGACAGGAAACCATCAAAATCTTAGTGGAGAACACACGCAGAAACCTCTTCAACCTCGCCTGTAGCAACTTCTTACCAGACATGTCTCTGGAGGCAAGGGAAATGAAAGCAAACATGAACTATTGGTAATTCATCAAGACAAAAAGCTTCTTTTTTTTAATTTAAATATTTTTATTTATTTATTTGACAGAGATAGAGATAGCCAGGGAGAGAGGGAACACAAGCAGGGGGAGTGGGAGAGGAAGAAGCAGGCTCATAGCGGAGGAGCCTGATGTGGGACTTGATCCCATAATGCCGGGATCACGCCCTGAACCGAAGGCAGATGCTTAACCTCTATGCCACCCAGGTGCCCCAAGACAAAAAGCTTCTGCACAGTGAAGTAAATAATCAACCAAACTGAAAGGCAAGCTACAGAATGGGAGAAGATATTTGCAAATGACATATGTGATAAAGGGTTAGTATCCAAGATCTATAAGAACATGTGAAACTCAATGCCCAAAAACCAAATAATCCAGTTAAGAAATGGGAAGAAGACATGAATAGACATTTTCTCAAAGAAGACATACAGATGGCTAACAGACACTTGGAAAGATGCTCAACGTTACTCATCATCAGGGAAATACAAATCAACACTATGATGAGATACTACATTACACCTGTCAGGATGGCTAAAATTAAAAGCACAAGAAACAACAGGTGTTGGTGAGGACGTGGAGAAAGGGTAACTCTCTTACACTATTGGTGGGAACGCAAACTGACGCAGGCTCTGTGGAAACACTGAGATCATGACCTGAGCCGAAATCAAGACTCTGACACTTAACCAACTGAGCCACCCAGGTTACCCTGCACTGAATTCTACTCCATAATCCAATATTGCAGTGTATGTTAACTAAAATTTAATTTAAAAAAAAATAAAACACAGGGGCGCCTGGGTGGCACAGCGGTTAAGCGTCTGCCTTCGGCTCAGGGCGTGATCCTGGCGTTATGGGATCGAGCCCCACATCAGGCTCCTCCACTATGAGCCTGCTTCTTCCTCTCCCACTCCTCCTGCTTGTGTTCCCTCTCTCGCTGGCTGTCTCTATCTCTGTCAAATAAATAAATAAAATCTTTAAAAAAAAATAAAAAAATAAAACACAATTACGACATGAAAAAAGGAATAAGTGTAATAAAAGATGTGCAAGACATATACTGAAAAGTAAAATCATTGTTGAAAGAAATTAACACCTAAATAAAGGAAATGTCCTCTTCATAGATGTCATAATTCAATATTATAAAGACCTCAATTTTCATATCAATTCAAATAAAAATTTCTGCAGATTTTTTTAGTGTGTGAAGATTGAAAGTCTGATTTTAAATTTTATATGGAATTGTGAAGGGCCAAAAATAACCAAGACTGAAAATGGCAGAGTAAACACCTTGGAGTACCCATCCCTCCACAGAAACGCTGAAAAAATGAGCAAAAATTGTCAGTATCAACATTTCCAGATCTCTGGAGAATAGTCAAAGGTTGAAAGCAACCAAGTGAATGCTGAATCAGGAAAAGGCAACTTAAGCATGGTAGGAGAGTTTCGTGCTGTTTTAGCCTTGCCCTATTTTCTCACTTTGGTGTGGCAGAGTCTTGAACTCAGCAGTCTGTGTTCTCAGTGTAGGTAGCTGGTGCCAGAGAATGCAGAGCAGGCTTTGTTTCCAAAACATTGTGTTTATCTATTTTGACCTGTCTGTGGGTTCCCGGAAGGAATGGCCCAAGGGGCTTTCCTTTATTTCGCCTAATTCAGAAGTCTCTCAGAGCAGAAAAGGATCTATGAACAGGGTGTTCCTTGAAAATATTGAAAGACAAATGAACAAGCAACCGCTGCCTGGGACAAAACATTGCTGTTGTGACAACCAATAGATGCACCAAAAATCTGGGAAGAAAAGCTGAGAAGACACTTACTTTGAGAAAAAAAAATTTGTGTACCCCAAACGGGATACATACTCAGAAAAGACTTAAGAATTCTCTAAGCTAACAGAACATAATAAAAAAAATTCACAGATGTAATTTGATACTTTAATATAAATTTATGTATTGTATAAAAAGAAGAATTCTCTAAGTTTTCACCTTTGGCCGACTTTTATGCTCAGTGTGAGCAGGAATTGAAGGCTAAGGCAGAGCTGTAAACAGATTAAGTGTGCTCCAGTGGCACAATTGGTTCCCACACACTACCTATACAAAAATAGTTTAGAAGACTCACTAAGCAAAAACTACAACCTGCATTGAGCTATAACAAACCCTGGGAAAGGAAGAGAATCTGGTTCCCAAAGTTCCCACATTGTGATATTCAAAATGTTGTTTTCAGCAAGAAACGAATTATGAGACATATAAAGAACTAAAAAGTATGGCCCATTCACAAGGAAAAAAAGAAGTTAACAGAAATTATACCTCAGGAAGCCTATATATTTTACTTACTAGAAAAGACTTTAAATCAGCTTTTTAAATTATGTTCAGAGAGCTAAAGGAACCCATGTTCCAAGAACTGAAGAAAATCAGGTGAGCAATGTCTCACCAAACAGAGACTATCAATAAAGAGATAGATCATAACAAAAACAACAAAATGGTAATTATGTGAGTAAAGGATGATGTGGTAACTAACCTTACTGTGGAAAACATTTCAAAATGTGTATCAAATCATCATGTTGTATATCTTAAATGGATACAATATTACTTACCAATTATATCTCAATAAAGCTGGTAAAATAAAACACATTAGTCTTGGGGAAAAAAAAATAAAGAAATAGATATCACAAAAAGGAACCAAATAGAAATTCTTGAGCTGAAAGATACAGTAATGAAAATACATTACTACTTCAAAAACACATTTCAGCAGGCAGAAAGAGAGAAATAGGAACCAGGAAGATAAGCCAATTACAAGTATCCAACTGAAGAAGCACAAAGAAAAAAAGAATAAAGAAAATTAACAGAGTCCTCGAGACATTCTTCTCCAGCAGAAAGGAGAGAGAGAAAAGGCAGAAAGAATATATGCAGAAATAATGGCTGAAAATGTACCAAATTTGATGGGAGACATGAATCTACAACAGCTCACCAAACTCCAAGTAAAATAACGCAAAGAGATCCATACCAAGACAGGCAGAAAGACAGAGAATCTTCAAAGTGCCAAGAGAAAATTTATTTATTGATCCTCAATAAGATTAACAGGCAATTTCTCACTAGAAACCAAGGAGGTAAAAAAGCAGTGGGATGACATATATAAAGCATTGAATGAAAAAATATATGAACCAAGAATTTTAGATCTGGCAAAATAATCCTTCAAAAATAAAGGAAAAATTAAGACATTCCCAGATAAACAAAAGCAGAGAGAATTTGTTTCTAGTAGATATGCCCAACAAGACATACGAAAGGAAGTTCTTTAGGTTGAAATTAAAGTACACTATGCGTTAACTCAAAACCATATGAAGAAATAAAGATCACTAGTAAACGTAAGTACATGGGTGAATATAAGAGCCAGTATTATTGAAGTTTTGGGTCACAACTCCTCTTTATTTTCCCAAATGATTTAAAATAATATGCGTAAAGCAATAATTATACATGTATGTGAAAAGCACACAATGCATAAAGATATATTAGATGATAACAACATAAAAGGGGAAGGACGGAGCTGTATATAATTGCTGTTTTATATACTATTGAAGTTAAGCTGGCATTAACTCACACTATATTGTTGCAAGTTTAGCATATTTATTGTAGTTCCCAGGATAGCCACTAAGAAAATAATGTAAAAATATACAGAAAAGGAAATGAGAAGGGAATCAAAATGATGCAGTCCAAAAAAATCGATTAAACACAAAAGTGAGTAGTAATGGAGGAAATGAAGAACAAAGTATATATGACATATAGAAAATAAACAGCAAAATAGTAGAAGTAAGCTCTTCCTTATCATTAATTATTTAAATATAAATGTACGAATTTCTCCACTTGGAAGGCAGAGAATAGCAAAATGGGTTTAAAAAAGCTCAAAATCCAACTATAGACTGTCTACAAGAGACATACAGTAAATTCAAAGACACAAATAGGCCAAGAATAAAAGGATAGATAGAAAAACTTATTTCATGCGAATAGTAACCAATGAGAGCTGGGGTGGCTGTCTTAATATCCCAATATCCTAATGAATTTTGGCTTTAAGTCAAAAATTGTTGTAAGTGACAAAAAAGACATTTTGTACTGATAAAGTATCAATTCCCTAAGAGAATGTAATAATTATAAACATATATTGATGGAATTGAAGGAAGAAAGAGACTGTTCTAAAATAATAGTTGGAAACTTCAGTATTCCACTTTCAATAATTAAAAAAAAGAGAATGAGGATATCTAAGGAAGTAGAGGGCTTGAACAACACTATAAACCAACTACAATGACAGAAACGTATACAGAACACTTCACCCAACAATATCTTCTCCGACTACAATGGGACAAAACCAGAAATCAATAAAAGAAGGAAATTTGGAAAACTCGTAAGTACGTGGGAATTAAACAGCATACTCTAATTAAACAATTATGGGTCAAAGAAAAAATCACAAGGGAAGTTAGAAAATAATTTGAGGGGCGCCTGGGTGGCACAGCGGTTAAGCGTCTGCCTTCAGCTCAGGGCGTGATCCCGGCGTTACGGGATCGAGCCCCACGTCAGGCTCCTCTGCTGGGAGCCTGCTTCTTCCTCTCCCACTCCCCCTGCTTGTGTTCCCTCTCTCACTGACTGTCTCTATCTCTGTCAAATAAATAAATAAAATCTTTAAAAAAAAAAAGAAAATAATTTGAGATGAATGAAAGCAAGAACATAAAGTACAAAAACATAGAATGTACTGAAATTATTGCTCAGAGGGAAAGTTATATATGTAAATGTCTAAATTAAAAAGAAGAAAGAGCTCAAATCAATAACCTAGTTTTATGACTTAAGTAACTAGAAAACAAGAAATTATAGGTATAAAATCACCTAAATATAGAAAATATATAGAAGAAGTAGTTATACCAAAATATAGCCGAAGAAATACTAAAGATTAGATTGGAACAAAGACACACAAAATAGAGAATAGGAAAAAAAAAGAATTCAAAAACAACAGAGAAAATGAAACTCAAATGATATTTTTTTGAAAAGATTAACATAATTGATGAATGTTTAGTTACACTTAGAAAATGAGAGAAGACAAACTGCTAAAATTAGAAATAAAACTGAGGATATTACTACTAACATCACAGAAATAAGGATTATAATGGGATATCATGAACAATTGTATACCAAGTAATTACATAATCTAAATGAAATGGACAAATTTCTGAAAAAAGACATACTACCAAAGCAGCCTTGAAAAGAAATAGAAAATCTAGGGGTGTCTGGGTGGTGCGGTCTGTTAAGTATCCAACTCTTGGTTTTGGCTCAGGTTGTGATCTCAGGGTCCTGAGATCAAGCCTCATATCAGGCTCCACATAGGGAGTCTGCTTAAGACTCTCTCTCCCTCTGCTCCTCCCCTCTCTGCATGCGTGTCTCTCTCCCTCAAATAAATAAATTAATTTAAAAAAAGGAAATCTGAACATACCTATAAAAAGTAAGATTGAGTCACTAATCAAAAACCTTCCAGGTTTTTGATAGATGGGTGGCTCAGTTGGTTAAGTGCCTGCCTTCAGCTCAGGTCATGATCCCAGGGTGCTGGGAAGGAGCCCTGCGTCGGGCTCCCTGCTCAGTGGGGAGCCTGCTTCTCCCTCTCCCTCTGCCTGCAGCTCCCCCTGTTTGTGCTCTCTCTCTCCCTCTTTCTCTAAAATAAATAAATAAATAAATAAATAAATAAATAAATAAATAAATAAAATCTTTAGTATACGTGCTGCCAAAGTGAGCACAATAAATAAAATCTTCAAAAAATACTATCAAATCAAATGCAGCAGCATATTAAAAGGATTATACAATATGACCAAGTGGGATTTAGCCCAGAAATGCAATGGTGATACAAAACTAAATCAATGTCATACACCACATTAATAGAATGAAAGAAAAATAACACATCATCATCTCAACTGATGCGGAAAAAGCATTTGACAAAATTCATACCCATTTATGATAAAAACGCTCGGAAAACTAGGTATAAAAGGGATCTTTCTCAATCTGATAAAAGGGCATTTATGAAAAACACACTACTAAGGTTTAAGGTAGAAAGCTCAGAAAGCTTAATCGTAGTATTAGAATTTGGGGAAAGCACTTTTTAAAAAAAAAGATTTTGTTTCTTTGAGAGAGAAAAAGAGAGAGCACAAGCAGGGTGAGTAGCAGGCGGAGGGAGAGGCGGGCTTCTCACTGAGCAGGGAGCTGGATGTGGAGCTCTACCCCAGCACCCCAGGAACATGATCTGAACTGAAAGGCAGAGGCTTAATCGACTGAGCCACCCAGGCTCCCCAGCTCAGTATTATTTTAAAAAGTGCTTTCCTAGGGCGCCCCACATCCGGCTCCCTGCTCATTGAGGAGCCTGCTTCTCCCTCTTCCCACACCCTTCTTGTGTTCTCTCTCCGTATCTCTCTCTCTCTCTCGCTCAAATAAATAAACAAAATCTTAAAAAAAAATAAAATGATATTGAGCTAGGGTTTATGTTGGCATAATTGCAACTCAAATTCATATTTGCTAGCAGAAAATGGATAGTTCTGTTGTTGCTTACAGCAATTAAAATTATTTAAATTTCTCCCATCAATTTTATGATATATTCTCATTGTAGGAAATTTGGAGAAAATGGAAAAATAGAAAACAGGAAAAAAAATCACTCAGACATATCACCTGAAGATAATTAATCTTCATGTCTTTGGATGTCTCATCCAGGACTTTTTGCCCTAATAGCACCTTTTCTTTAAAATGGCATTTTAGGGGGTGCCTGGGTGACTCAGTCGGTTAAGCGTCCAACTCTTGTTTTTGGCTCAGGTTATGATCTCATGGGTCATGGGATTGAGCCCTGCGTTGGGGGTACTCTGCGCTCAACTGGGAGCCTGCTTGAGAGTCTCTCCCTTTGGCCCTCCCGCCTTACACGTGCTCTCTCTTTCTCGTAAATAAAGAAATCTTTAAAAAGATAAAATGGGATTTAAAAAAATATTCAATGTAAATGCTGTATTTCTGTAACTGAAGGTAATACTTTAGTGATTTGTATCATTCACATTGTGAGTGGTCACTGACTTTGCCCATTTTTTAATGAAGGTATTTGTTTGTTGCTGTTGAGTCAAAGATGTTCCTTATATTTTCTGGATATTAACTCCTTATCAGATATATAATTTGCAAATATTTTCTCCCATTCCATAGGTTGCCTTTTCACTCTGTTTATAGTCTCCTTTGAAGTGCAGAAATTTTAAAATTTGGTAGAGTCAAATTTGTCTGTTTTACTTTTGTTGCCTATGCTTTTGGTGCACATCCAAGAAACTATTGCCAAATCCAATGTCCTGAAGTGTTTCCCTTATGTTTTCTTCTAGGAATTTTATAGGTTTAGGTCTTTAATACATATCAGGTAATTTTTGTACATGCTGTGAGTTAAGGGTCTAACTTCACTCTTTCGAAAGTGGATATCCAATTTTCCCAGCACCATTTGTTGAAAAGACTGTCTTTTCCTCATTGTGTAGTCTTGGCAACCTTGTTGAAAATCATTTGGCCTTATCTGCAAGGGTTTTTATATCATATATATCATATTTATATCATATATATGTATACACATACATATGTTGGCAATAGCACACTGTCTTTCTTACTGTGGCTTTACAGTATGTTTTGAAATCAGGAAATGTGTGTTCCCCAACTTTGCTCCTCTTTTTGAAGATTGTATTGGTTATTCAGGGTCCCTTGAACTTCCAAGTGAATTTTAGGATTTTTTTGGTCTATTTCTTCAAAAAATGCCATTGGGATTTTGATAGGGATTTATTGAATCTAGGTCCTTTTGGCTAGTAGAAACAATTTAACATTGTTTTCCAGCAATACATGGGAATGAGATGTCTTTCCATTCATTTGTATTTTCTTTTGATTTCTGTTAGCAATATTTTGTAGATTTCAGAGAACAAGTCTTTCACCAACTTGGCTGAGTTTATTTCTAAGAATTTATCCTTTTTGATGCTATAGTAAATGGGATTGTTATCTTACCGTACTTTTTAGATTGTTCATTTTTAATGCATAGAAACACAACTGGGTTTTGAAAAAGTTTTTGTTTTAAGTAGCTATATGGTATTTTGTTGCATGGATAACATAATTCACTTAACTATAGCCTTGTGGATATCTCATTTTTCCCATGTAGGATATAACTGTTGGATAAATTCCTACAAGTTAAAGTCCTGAATTACAGGATATACGCATTTAAAAATTTAATTGATATTGCCAAAACAGTGTGATTTTGACATAAAATAGAATTTGCAATGATGTTTATTAAAAATTATGAGAGTATCTATTTTCTCATCCAACTTGCTCTCTTAAAGGTAATCTACCTTGTCTTTCTTCCAAGCAAATTCACAAATTACACATTATGATCGAGTCCAAGAAAGGGTTCTATGTTGATTTCTGTGGCAATGCGATGAAAAATGTGAGAGATCTGTACCGCTGAATTTCTTCTAAAATATGGCTGAAGGAAACTCATTGAAAATCAGCTACTTACAGTGATACAGCTATATCAGTAAAACTTTGTTAGTCATCTTTTAATAGCAAAGGAATGCTCTTATGATTTATGAATAGAGTGAGTTGTATATTTTAGAAATTTTGTGATTATAATTTTGTTATTTAGGTATTTCTCTGTGGAATTTGTCATGTTACACCTGCTTAGTGTTAAGAAGTCTTGTCACCAAGAGCTAGTTTAAAAGTTGTGTGGTGTCTTGTAATGGAGTATATCTCCTTTCAAATCAACTGCATTTACCAAGGAGGAAAATATAGATTCTTTAAATTGTATGTTTAAGTGATATTTAACATATGGAAGACAAAAAGAGAATCAGTATACCAGATATAGAAGGCTGGTTACTAGAGTTGCCAATAGTACTTGAATATTTGAATGATGACTTGAAATGTGTATAAACTTCTTTAAATTTTTTTTTTAATTTAAGTAATCTCTACACCCAACTTTGGGCTCAAAACTCATGACCGGGAGATCAAGAGCAGCATACTCTTTTGGCTGAGTCACCCAGGTGCCCCCAAACTACTCTTGATGAAAAATTTGCCTGTGTCTATCAGATTATCAAAGTGTTCCATTCAAAAAAGCCTCACCATTTGCAATTCCGGTAGAAAGCAGCAACTCTTTCACCTAAATACAACAGGAGCAATAGCAAATTTCAAGAAAAGCAAATAAAATGAACTAAAACATGTATTTCAGAATAAATTTGGAAATAAAATGAGAAACTATTTAACTTTAGAGAACTAATTTGTGACTTGCAGAGATTACCAGTGGACAATTAAATTAGAGAACATGAAAGCTGGAAAGGCTTTTAGAGATCATCCAGCCAAACCTCTGTAATGAGGAGGAAATAGATCTTGATTGGTTTGGTTTGTAAGCTAACTTCACATCACATCCGGTGTGTGTATGTGTTTCAGGTGGCAGTTTAGAGTTTATTCAGTATTGAAAGAATTACAGGAAGCTCTCAAGTTGGTCTTATATATACATATTTGTAAGCATGCTGGCATGCTGAATAGTCTATATAAAACACCTAGAAAAGTAAAGGACTTGATCATATCCTGAAATATAGGAAAGAAAACATACAGGATGGTCATATAGATTAGTGTTTGAGTGTGATGTCTGGTCTGAATCTTGGCTCCACTACTATGAGACTTGGTGTTTTGGTTTCCTCATCTGGAAAATGTAGTTAACAAGCGTCTGTCTGCCTCAAAGAGAATGGGGATTACATGAGATAATCCGGGTAAAGGATTAGTATAGCGCTGGGTATGTAGTAAACACTCAATAAATGTAAATTGCCGTTATTGTTTTGTCAATATGTCAAGGAAAAGAGGATGGATCAAAAAACATCTTCAGAATAAAGTCAAAATACGTCACTAGCACTTTCAGGTCATTGGGACTGAATTGGAGCCCCTGTGAAAAGGTGGAGGGGATCAAATGACGTAGACCGCCTTAGCAACAGGCCCCCAAAGAAGGTGAATTTCAGTGACCAATAAGAGTCTGAGCTGTGGAGGAGGTAGCCAATCGGTGACGGAAGGAGGAAGAGGGAGGGCGCGCCAATTCTTCGGCCTGAGCCTCGGCCCAACAAAATGGCGGCGGCAGCGGCGTCGCTTTGTTTCCGCGGCTCCTGCGGCGGGGGCAGTGGTAGCGGCCTTTGAGCTGTGGGGAGGATCCTGCACCAGCTATAGTGACGACTAAGAGTCCATTGCATTTCTGTCATAACCCGGTGCCGGAGAGCGCAAGCGGCGCCCTACGGTCGTTGAAGCTACAAGGCGTTGAAGCGAAAACATGACTGCTGAGCCCATGAGGTATAATACAACCCCCTCTCACGGGTCCTAGCGGTCTGGGCCTATGCGCCGTTCGAGTAGGGTGTTTGGGAAAGCTTTGGCTTGGTGGGTTAGGCTTGTGTGTTGCTTAGCGGAAAGAGACATCGTTTTCTCTTTAGGCGAGAAACGTTTTGGAGTTTCGGCGGTAGGCTCTAACCGGGGGTGGGGGTGGGGGGTGGGG
>NC_048238.1:56874427-56902235 GCF_002007445.2 Ailuropoda melanoleuca | reverse complement strand
AGGGGCGGGCGGGCGGGAGGATGTGAGATCCTGGGACGAGTTAGTGGCGTTTATATAGCAGGAGACGGGAAATACCCCAGCTTTGCGGAATTTTTTTTTTTTTCTGCAGCCCCGGGGGACAAGCTCTTTTTTGGGGGATGAACGGGTGGGTCTTGCTAGGTTTTTATATTCCTTCTGTACTCCAGATCCTGAAGGGTATCCTTGGATTTATCTCTAGGCGAGGGAGTACTAACGCAGGGTATATATACCCCAGTATACTTTTTGTGAAGTCAAGCTTTAATGGGTGGTAAGGCAGACCTCAAATTTTTCTCCACTTTCTGGGCAAATTTTGAACAAAAGTAACCAGACCCTACTTTTAAAAAATTTATTCCTTGAGGGATGAGGAGCAGGTTAATGTGGGTCGATGGGAAGTAAGATTTATTGCAAGGGAAGCTGTGCCTGGCAGGCCTCCTACCAATCAAGCACGTTTATTAGGTTGAGGTGGTTTTTCTCTTGTGCTTCTGATTTGCCTCTTGATAGTGTCTAAAAATATGGGTGGTTAATATGAAATGTATACTACTTTTACACAGGTGGCTGGCTTGCTTTTCAGACTGTTTGGCATCTGACTTTTCATCCCTTGTGAATTAAGTAATTTTCTGCTCTGAAATGTATCCTTGGTGCCTAGTGGCAAAATTAAGAAAACTACAGGGAGCATGGATCAGAATTGCATTGGTAGTTGGCAAAATGTGCCTTTGAGTAAGTATTATGATGGTATATGCTTTTAGCTAGCTTGTAGGATTTGGGAATGAGCCTGTGATACCTCTTATGCCTATTTTTCTACATTAATAAGCAGTAGATAGAAGATCTTTTCCTTCCCTTGAGAAAAAAATACACTTTAGTTCTTAATTTATAGATCCCTAGCTGTGTAAAGATTGTAGCCTCGGTTTCTGAATTTGTGTTAATTGACCCAAATACAAATAAACCTTTATTTATAGGGTACTGGGCATGTAAGAGGTATCCAGTACAACTTGTTGGCTGGTTATTGGGTGCTCATGTTCGTTTACATGAAGGGTGTACCTTTCAGGTAAATATAACCTCTAGATTTTGCCGAACGTCTCACAAAAAGAAGACTTCATTCATTTTATGCCAGGGTCAGTTTTTTTTGTGTGTGTATTGGTCTTGAAGAGTGCTTATTGTTGACCTTCATCTGTACAGTCTTAATTCTCAAAACCACCCTATGGGGTAGGTACTTAGCATTCCTCATTTTACAGCTGAGGAGGAAACTGAGGCATAGGGAGATCAAACAGCTTGACTAAAGCTATACAGCTTGTAACTTGTGGAGCTGGAATTGAACCCAGTTTTGACTCCAGAACTTACGTTCTTAGCCACAAGGCATTAATGCCCCCTTGAGCTGCCATGTCTAATGTGATTATGATCATTTTAATTTAGCCCAAGTATTAAAATGGAAGAAGTTCGTGTTAGCTACTATTGTGGCTATTTGTTGTAGGTCTTAGAGCTTGTAGCTGTTACAATATTTTGCCTTTCACGTACAGTTGAGATAATGAGAAAAACTGAAAACATTTAATTCCAGCAGAGTCTTAAGCTACATGAAGAACCCCTTGTAAAGAACCACATATATAAATGTTAATTTAAAAATGTCTGATGCCCCCCGATTATTTACTGTGAAAGAGCACCAAGTGGGTGTTCTGAACTGTCTCAGGCTGAAGTGTCATTCATCTCAAATCATAATCATAGTCAAAGGATAATCTGACAGGTAGTGCTTGAGTGAGTTGAACCCACAATACTGAATCACTCTTGAGTCTCTCCTAATGTAAGATAGAAATAATAGAGCAATTCTGTACATTAATTTTATTTTACACAATAGTTCCAGATTTTTTTGCATCAGAACTTTTGTTGAGCACTTAAAAATAGGAACAAAGACTAGTTCTAATTATTACTAGTGTTTATAAAAAAAGATATTTTCTGTGGTTCTGTGGTGAAAAAATAGCCAAAAGGCAAGAGGGAGGGAAATAAACTGATGACCTGGCTAAATCATACACTGAAAAATCAGTGGCTCAGTCTTTAAAAGATTTTGTTATTATTTTTAAGGAGCTTTTCCTGTGTATTTTATTTTAAATAAGATTGGCTTATTTCTTGAAATATTTATCATTATGAAAGATGAGCTTCTGATTGACAGATAAACTATTTTTGTGTAAGGGTCAGAGATTTGATTGGACTTGCCATTCTTTCTTTTAAAGATTTTATTTATTTATTTGAGATAGAGCATGGATGGGGAGGAGGGGCAGAGGGAGAGGGAGAAGCAGGCTCCCGACTAAGCAGGGAGCCTGACAGGGAGCCTGACGCTGGGCTTGATCCCAGGACCTCAAGATCATGACCTGAGCTGAAGGCAGACACTTAACCGACTGCGCCACCTGGGCTCCCCGGGACTTGTCATTCTAATCATTATGGCAGCTGATGACTTGAAAACCTGACAGCAGTATAACTTGTTACTAGTCTTAAATTTTATTTTTTAATTTATTTATTTGTTTTTAAGTAAGCTCTGTGCCCAATGTTGGGCTTAAACTCATAACCCTGAGATCAAGAGTCACAAGCTCTACCAACTGAGACAGCTACGTGCCCCATGGTCCTAGATTTTAAAAGGCAGACGTTGTCTAAATGGAGAGATGCTGGGAAAATGTCTTAGAAAGTATCTGTTAGGGTAGTAATTCACAATCATTGCCTACTAACCTAATTTTTGAAAAATGTTATCTGTGAAATATTTGCATTCCCGCTAAGTGGAAAGTATTAAGCCAGGCTGTGGAGGGGGAGTACATGAAATTTTTATAAAGCGTTTTGAAAGCATTTAAATACCAGTTGTTTGGTTCTGTTGCTGATTGGGTGAAAAGAAAGACATTTGTGATTTTAATTTTGATCATGCCAGTTCTCATTATTGGCAACCCTTGGTATAGTTGACCATAAGCTTTCAGTTATAAATTATATTTCTAGAGATAAGATAAATGTAGTATTTAAAGAAATTTCTCTGTATATGGGTGTGTGAAATAATTTTTTCTGTAAGAAATTGTGTATATTTATGTGTCTGTTTCACTCTTGGAGTCTGAATAAATGTATGGATTGTGTCAGACAAATCTTGGGTTTACACGAAGTCCTTTCCTCCAGAACTTGAATGTTCTCTTGAGCATTGGCAAAAGCTGTTCAAATGGTTTAAGCCACTGGAAAATGATGTTTAGATCTTCTCTTAGGAATGTTGAAAATAGTAGGACAGTAAGAGGAGCATCTAAGTAGGACTTCTCTGTACCTGTATGCTAATGTTTGTCTTATGATTGGCTTGATTGCTGACATGTAGGATATTTATCCTCCATTTCTCCATCTGTAAAATGGGAGTAAGTTTTATAGATATTCATAAAGCCTGCAGTTCTGGAGGCAGTTACATGGTTATAGCAGTGGTTCTTAAAAGGCAATAAACTAAAGCACTTTGTGTTCTTTGCTAATTATTAACCGTTTTAAGAGTGTAAAGAGGTCCTAAGATTAAAAGTTTGAGAACTGTTGGTGTAGAGGAATGAACACTGAACTGTGAGCCACACCTGGGTTTTCTAGGTATAGCTCTGTTGCTTACCTGATTGTAGGACCTTGGACAAATTTATCCTTTCCAGGCTTCTGTTTTGTCATTTGCAAAAAGAACCTGTACTTGATGTTCTGTAAGGTTATTTAGAAAAAATGTAGGCACCTGGCTGGCTCAGTTGGTAGAGTATGTGACTCTTGATCCTGTTGTGAGTTTGAGCCCCACACAGGGTGTAGAGTTTTAAAAAAATAAAAAAAATAGTCCTGCTTATGTGAATGTTGATAATTTTTTTATTTCACTTTGAGGGGGGTAGGAAGAAGGGTAGTGATGAAGGGAAGCATGTATGTGTATCTTTTTTCTGTTTTAAAACTCACATGGTTAGGATACAGGTGTTGATATCATCTGTCATCAATGTACATGTATTTGTGCAAACATTGGAAAGGAAACACTTTTTGTTGAGAAGTTAATAATTATTGTGGCTCAGGATATGTTCTATTTTGAAAGATTATTATATCCAGGATATTATATTTCTCCCCTTTTTAAAAAAGATTTATTTATTTTAGAGAGCGAGAGCGTGCAGGGGGGAGAGGGAGAGGGAGAGAGTCTCAAGCAGACTCCATGCTGAGCACAGAGCCCAGCGTGGGGCTCAATCTCATGACCCTGAGATCATAATCTGAGCTGAGACCACAAGTCGGATGCTCAACCTACTGCACTGCTCAGGTGCCCCTGTTTCTGTCCTTTATGATTAGAGATGATACTTCTGAAAAGACCTTTATTCTGCCCGGTTGTGCTTTTTGCCCTGGGAAAAGATTCTGTGAATGGTGTGCTATAGGCACTATTTTCAGATCCTGTTTCTTGAGACTTTGTTTTTCAGTTTTGGCTTGAAGTAGCCATTCTTGGATCTATAGTCCAGCTTTCTTGTTGACTTTTCTATATAATATTTGTTTAAGAAATTATTGGGATGGTAATGGTGTTCATGTGTTTAAATCCTGTACTTCAGATTTTGGGAGAATGCTTTATTAGTTGATCAAATACTTGAGTATCAACTAGGTGCCAGGCACTGTGCTATGGTATGCAAAGGTTAATAAGACAAGATTCCCACATCCGTAAGGCATTCTTAACCTAGTGAGGGAGATATTAAATGAACAAGTGGGTATAAAACAGTGCTAAAATAGAGGTATTTTGGTTTTACTGGGTACCAGAAATGAAGGAAAGCCTAATTTGGGGGATTTCTAGGAAAGTTTTACAGAGGTGATGGTATCTGTATTGGGTCTTGAAGATGAGTTAGCAGTTAAGGGTTGGCTGTGAAAAAGGGCTGCCCGTGCAGAGGGATTAATATGGCTAAAGATTAGTCTTATTTTCCATATGGCAGAGGAAATTAGACATGTACACAAATAATTTTGAAGCAGGATATAAAGTAATAAATGCTGCAGTAAGAAAATCTAAATTCAGAGTAGGAGGATATTTCTGGTGGGGTCCAGGGAAGGCTTTATAGAGAAAGCATTTGAATTTGGCCCTTGAAGGATGCAGTTTTGACAAAGAAAACTGGGGGAGTCCAGATGTGAGATATGGCAGCTTGAGCAAAGGATTGTTGTATATTAGTGTTTACTCTTTGGAACCAGGTCAACTTAGAATTTTTAACTCAGTTCCTGGACAAATATTGTATAATTATTGTGCAATTAGTATGTTTTTTCCCCAGCTTTATTGATACATAATTGACATACAACGTTGTGTAAGTTTAAGATGTACAACATGATGATTTGATACATGTACATATTTGAAATGTTTACCACGAAAAGGTTAATTAACACATACCTCACGTAACCATTTTTTTGTTCTTATGGTGAGAACATTTAAAATCTACTTTCTAGCAAATTTCAAGTATGTAATAGAGTATAGTTAACTCTAGTCACCATGCTATGCATTAGATGTCCAGAACTTACTCATCTTCTAGTTCAGTTTGTGTGTTAACTTTTGTGGCTTGATAAGCTTGAAAAAGCCACATGTGCCCTTTGCAGATGAGCCTGATAATTTCAGTTCAGAAGAACCGTCAAAAGTATTTTCCACTTTTCTTAAAGATAGTTTAGAATTTAATGCACAGATTTTGATTGACTGTGATTGTTCAGAATCTATCCTTAGTTCTTATTTTGGTCATTTGAAGTGGTCAGTTGACTTTTGGATAATCATTGATTTAAAAAAGTCCAAAAATCAACGTAATTTATTTTCATGTAAAGCTAGATTTGTTATTTTGCTTATTTGAATTATATTAATTATTTTTTGGTTCATATGATAGCAATCCAAACATAGTTCTGCTGTATGCGTATTTGTCCCAACAAGTGAGGGACATGAGGGAACAATTTGAGCATAAGACAAAATTTGCATTCTCTTATGCAGGATTTTGTCTGCAAGGTCAGGGATCAGTAAATTATGACCACCAACCAGTAGCCTATTTTTGTAAAAAAGTTCTGTTGGAACACACCCAAGCCCATTTGTCTATATTATCTGTGGCTGCTTTTGTACCACAATCTCTGAGTTGAATAGTTGTAACAAAGACCTAACGGCCCACAAAGCCTAAAATATTTACTATCTGGCCCTTTATAGAAAGCTTTCCCTGGGTGAATGCAGAAAACGGTACCCAGCTGAACTGAACTGCATTAAATACAGGCATATACGTGCACACACCTCACACCTCAAAACATCTGTTGGCTAGCTTAGTGCCCCCCTTGTGTTATAAGCCACTCCCATCCACATCTGTTGTTACAATTTTCCATCCGATTTCAGATAATCCTCCTTCCATCATTTCACAGTAATTCATGAGCTGCAGCCCATCTGATGTACTTCCACAAGCAAACTTCAGGTCTTTTTCAAGGTAAAGTGCTGTATTTATTGTGTTTGTGTATTTCTTAATCATCTCGTGTAAACTGTAAAATTGTGGTATCATTTTTATTAGGTTTCTATCTTTTTAAAAATTGTGTCACTGATAAAGTTTTTTGAGTCTTGTGCTTCTAACCCCATTTTCCCTATGAATCCTGTGGTGTTTGTTGCACAATTTTGCATAATCTGGTGATTTTTAGGAACTCATGTTACATGATTTCAGAACTGACTATAATGGTCATCCTGCAAAAAGTACTAATTCAATCACCAAATATTTCTTGGACTATGTGAAGATTAATTGAGTTAAAGGACACAAAACACTTAGATTACTGTCTGGGACATACTAATTACTCAAATACTAGCTATTACTGATTATTATTGCAGTGTGCCAAGAGCTGTTCAAAGTACTGCTTAGGTGAATAAGACAAATTAAAGCCTTGTCCCTTCAAAAAAATCTGTATTAATATACATTTTGGCTAGTAACTTAGTCCTACTCCCGTAAAAGACATTTGGTGTTTTTATAAGTAACGTTTTAAAAATATCTAGAGACCAGAGACATTTACTTAGAACAACTTTCTAGTCAATGTCTCATTGATCTCATGCAGTTTTTTATTGAATGATTTTTTAAAATGTTTTTAATAACTGTACCCTCAGGAGATGAATCTGATCTACCTTCAAGGAGATAAAGAATAATCATCTCCTTTTTACTATATTTCAAAATAAAAAGTTAAAAAATGCAAATTCAGACTTAATTCACAAAAATAGTATGCAGGTTCTCATAGGTCCTTCACCCAGATTCAGCAAATAGTAATTTTTAACACTTGTTTTATCATTCTGTCTATATTATTGAGTCATTTGAGAGTGAATTGCAGACATGATGCTCCTTTACCGCCAAATACTTCAATATGTATTTCCCCAAAATAGGAATATCCTCTTACATAGCCTCTATAAGTATAGTTAGCAAAATTAGAAATTGACATTGATACTATTCCTTTTTTAAAAAGATTTTTAAAAAAGATTTTATTAGAGAGAGCACACGCGCATGCATGCACGCATGAGTGGGGGGCGGGGAGAGAGGGAGAAGCAGCTTCCCCATTGAACAGGGAGCCTGATGCGGGGCTCAGTCCAAGGACCCCAAGATCATGACCTAAGCCGAAGGCAGATGCTTAACAGACTGAGCCACCCAGATGCCCTAAGATTTTATTTTTAAGCAATCTCTACACTCAGTGTGGCGCTTTCACAACCCTGAGATCAGAAGTTGCATGCTCCACTGACTGAGCCAGCCAGGTGCCCCCATACAATACTGTTTCTAATCTATAGACCTTATTCATGTTTTGCCAGTTGCTTCATAATGTCCTTTATAGTGAAAGAAAAAAAATTTTTTTCTGGTCTAGCATCCAGTTTTGGAGCATGCATTGCAATTCATTGTCATGTCTCTTTAATCTTCTTTACTCTGGAGCGCTGTACCTTGCTGTCTGTTTTTTTTTTTTTCTTACATACTTTTGAAGAAGAGGGTCGTTAATTTGGATTCGTCTGATACTTCCTTGTGATCATGTGTTTTGCTAGAAATACTATGAAGTGATATTGTGTCTTAGCACATTTTATCAGGAGGCATATGATACCTTTGCTTTTACTGTATTTTAGAATGTATTTTCTTTTGATACTAAGATTATCAATGAGCTCATTCTCTGCCATTTAATTTAAGTATTTGAAGCTAGGTTTAGTTAATTTCTGTAGAGTTGGGAAGAATTTGCCCACATTTTATTGGTGTGTGTGTTGTTTTTTTTTTTTTTTGGCTTTTCACCTTTCCACCTTCTTCATATACCCCCAAAATTCAAAACCACAAAACACCCTATTTATGAATTTTCATTGTGTATTCTGAGTGTCTGCTAAAAGTAGAGAATCAAGAGTGAATGTTTCATATTAAAGTGACTGCACCTGTTACTTGTTAAGTATATGAAATAATACATTTCTTTCAAAGGCTGACTATCATGCATCTGACACAGCTTACTGAGTATCTCAGTTCAGACACCGAAGAGAAGATATTGGAGGGTACTAAATGACTTCAGGGTTGTTTTGTGTTTTTTTTTCAGGGTTGTTTTTTTTTTTTTAATGCTCATCAAATCACTACTCTTCTTTTAAAGAATCCCTGAGCAGACATTATCTTCATTTTAATAAGCATTTATTTTTATTCTGTACAAAGCAATTTGTTACTTCCCACATGGGAAAAAGATGAACCCAGACCAGTTTCCTCCTTTGAGGAGCTTACACTCCAGTAGAGAGTACACTGAGTTTTAAACAAGGAACTATAAGCAGAATGTGTTGCTTATTGTAAGAGAAGTAAAAAAAAAAAATTCAGTAGAAGAGGGGGAAGGGAACCGTATTTGAGCTGAGTTGTGGTACTATTGGAAAGTTGTGTGAACTATCTTGCAGAGAGCTTTGAATGCTATGCTTAGGAATTTCATATTTTATAAACATGGGGAGCCTTTGAATATTTTGAGCATGGGGTTACATTTGAGTTTACTCTGTGCCAATTATTGGAAATACTGAGAAGATAGAACAGTCCTTTAGACAAGGAATATATTTAGGAGAATATAGACATATATGTTCAACCCCCATTCTCCCTAAAAGTATAGTACCAGCTGAGTGCTACTGACATGTGGTATAAGAACACAGTAGTTTAGTACTTGGGTAGAATGAACTTGAGTAAAAGGTGGAATTTCAAGGCAGGAAAGGATGACTTTTGGGAACTTCTTCTTCCTTCTTCCCCATTCCAATAGATACTAAAAAATCTAAATGACTTGTGTTCCTGAATACTACCACCCACTCATTAGTGTATTCCATGATTTGCCTCTGACATCTGAATTCTAAACAGTAACCTGATTATTCTGGATGGGAACTAGGGTTACCTGCCTAACTGGAAGGATGAATTGTGGAAACAAGTGCTGTTTTCTGTCTCTAAAATCTAAATGTCTTAAAATTGTATTTTTTTTTCTGCAGAGGAAGAGAACCACAGTTCTCACCTAAAGACCTTTTTCTTACAACAGGAGTAAAACTTTCTGCTTTGTGGGGTGCCTGTGTGGCTCAGTCGTTAAGCGTCTGCTTTCGGCTCAGGGCGTGATCCCAGAGTCCTAGGATCAAGCCCCACATCAGGCTCCTCTGCTGGGAGCCTGGTTCTTCCTCTCCCACTCCCCCTGCTTGTGTTCCCTCTCTCGCTGGCTGTTTCTCTCTCTGTCAAATAAATAAATAAATAAAATCTTTAAAAAAACCAACTTTTTGCTTTGCTTTCTTGCTCTTGCCACATTCTTTGCCTCTTGTCTCCGTTTAAAGACTGCCTTTCGGTGGGGGTGGGGTGTGGTATATAACTGGAATGAACTGTATTTATTAACGCAGAAATCAGTGTATGAGGTGAGATGAAACATTTCTTGAAGGTTTTGGTAATTAGGCCCACATGAACGTGGTGACCTTTATTGCAATTTACTTTTTACTTAGAGTATTACACAGAGACAGCTATTTAAACATAGTGAGGCAGGATGCTGACCTTATTCAAATATTACTGCTTTATTACGAGTATGTAATTTTTTACCTGCATTAGAGCATATATACTTTCATATTTTAAAAAAATAGACTCGAATGGTTTTAGTCCTCCATTGTGTCTTTTTTTTTCTTTTCAAATTTTTACTTAAATCCTGGTTAACATACAGTACAATATTGGTTTCAGGAAGTCTGCATTTTTAAAAAATATTTTATTTGAGAAAGAGCACAAGTGGGGGAGGGATAGAGGGAGAGGGGGAGGGAGGAGCAGACTCCCTGCTGGGCAGGGGCCCCAATGCGGGACTTGATCCCAGGACCCTGGGATGATGACCTGAGCCAAAGGCAGATGCTTAACTGACTGAGCCACCCAGGCGTCCCTATTTTCTTTAAAGAATTTATAGTTTTTTTTGTTTTTAAAGATTTTATTTATTTATTTGACAGAGATAGAGACAGCCAGCGAGAGAGGGAACACAAGCAGGGGGAGTGGGAGAGGAAGAAGCAGGCTCACAGCAGAGGAGCCTGATGTGGGGCTCGATCCCATAACGCCGGGATCACGTCCTGAGCCAAGGGCAGACGCCCAACACCTGTGCCACCCAGGCGCCCCTAAAGAATTTATAGTTTTAGCTCATATGTAGGTCTTTGATCCAATTTGAACTAATTTTTTAAAAAGATTTTTAAAATTTATGTATTTATTTATTTATTTTTAGAGAGGGAGCAGGGAGGGGCAAAGGGAGAAGGAGAGAAAGAATCTCAAGGAGGCTCCACACCCAGTATGGAGCCCTACATCGGGCTTGATCTCACAACCCTGAGATCATGACCTGAGCCAAAATTAAGAGTTGGACGTTTAACTGACTGAGCCACCCAGGCGCCGCAAGATTTTATTCTTAAGTAATTTCTACACCCAATGTGGGTCTTGAACTCACAACCTTGAGATCAGGAGTCACATGCTCTACTGACTGAGCCAGCCAGGTGCCCCCTTGAATTAATTTTTGTATATGGTGTAAGATGGGGTCCAACTTTATTCTTTTGCATGTGGATATCCAGTTCTCCTAGCACCATTTGTTGTAGAGACTGTTCTTTCTCCATTCAGTGGTCTTGGCGTCCTTGTCTAATATTAGTTGACTGTAGATATATGGATATATTGCTGGGTTTTTTGGGTCTATTTGTCTAACCTTATGCCAGTACCACACTGTTTTGATTACTTGAGCTTTGTAGCAAGTTTTGAAATTGGGAAGTGAGAGTATTCCAACTTTGTCCTTTTTCAGGATTGGTTTAGCTATTTGGGGTCCCTTGAATTTGCATATGAATTTTAGGATTGACTTTTCCATTTTTGCAGTAGTGGCTGTTGCAGTTTTAATAGAGATTACATTGAATCTGTATATTTTGGGGAGTATTGCTCTCAACAATATTAGATCTTTTAGAACATGAGATGTCATTCCATTTAATTGGAATTATTTATTTTCTTTCTTTTTTTGGTTTATTTTTTGTAGTAATCTCTACACCCTATGTGGGGCTTGAACTCATGACCCTGACATCAAGAGTCACAAGCTTTCCTCACTGAGCCAGACAGGCGCCCCTGGAATTGTTTATTTCTTCGAAGCAATGTTTTGTAGTGTTCATTGTACAAGTTTTGAACCTCTTTGATTAAATTCATTCCTATATATTCTTTTTGATGCTGTTGTAAATGGAAGTGTTTTCTCAGTGTCCTCTTTGGATTGTTTATTGCTGGTGTATAGGAATATAACTGCTTTCTGTGTGTTGATCTTATATCCTGGAACTGTGTGGAATTCATTATCTTTAATATTTTTTTGTGGATTCTTTAGTATTTTCTGAATGTAAGATCACATCCTCTACAAACTATTTCATCCTTTACTGTTTGGATTGTTTTTTCTTTTTTTTAATTTCTTTTGAATAGAAATGGAAAAAACTGACATACTTGTTTTGTTTCTGATCTTAGGTTGTAAGTTTTTAAGTCTTTTCACTATTAAGTATGATGTTAGCTATGTTTTTTTTAAGATTTTATTTATTTATTTGAGAGCAAGAGAGAGAGAGAGAGAGAGCACAAGCAGGGTGAAGGGCAGAGGGAGAAGCAGACTCCCTGCTGAGCAGGGAGCCCGACGTGGGGCTCGATCCCGGGACTCCGGGATCATGCCCTGAGCTGAAGGCAGACACTTAGCCAACTGAGCCACCCAGGTGCCCCAGCTATGGGTTTTTCATTAATACCCTTTATCCAATTGAGGAAGTTCCTTTCTCTTCATAGTTCTCTGAGTGTGTTTATTGTGAAAGGGTATTGAATTTTGTCAGATGATTTTTCTGTGTCAATTTAGATGATTATGTGATTTCCCCCCCTTTATTCTATTTATGTGGTATTTTACATTGATTTATTTTTGTCACACTTTGCATTCCTGGGATAAATCCCACTTGGTCATGTTGTATAATTCTTTGATGTGTTATTGAACTCTGTTTGCTAGCATTCTGTTTAGGATTTTTGTATCAGTAGCTAGTATTTTGTTTAGGACTTTTGCATCAATATTCATAAGGGATATTGGCCTGTAGTTTTCTTCTTTTGTGATATCTTTGTGGTATCGGGGTAATGCTGGCCTTGTAGAATGAATTAAGTGTTCCCTCCTCTTCTGTTTTTGGGAAGAATTCGAGAGATGATAATTATTCATTACATGTTTGGTAGCATTTACTGGTGAAGCCACTGATCCTGGGTTTTTCTTTTTGAGATGTTTTTGATTATCAACTGAAGTAAAGAGATTGAATAGTAACAAATCAAAAAGAAAAAGAAAAAAGTAGCATTGGTATTTACCTAATTCGGTTGCTTTTACCATTGTTCTTTATTTTATAATATAGCTCCAGGTTACACTGTGGTGGTGTTTCATTTCAGCCTGATAGTCTCCCTTTAGCATTTCTTGTACAGCAGGTATACTAGCAATGCATTTCCTCTGCTTTTGATTTTTTGGCATATTTCTTCATTTGTCAAGGATGTATTTGCTAGATACAGAATTCTTGGTTGATGAGGGTTTTTTTTTTTACAGCACTTTAGTAGTCAATCTTTAAAAATTTGAGAGAGAGCACGGGGGGAGGGGCAAAGGGAGAGAGAAAGTCTTAAGCAGACTCCACGCTGAGTGTGGAGCCCCATGTGGAACTTGATCTCAGGACCCTGAGATCATAACCTGAGCTGAAACCAAGAGTCAGCTTAACCAACTATTAAGGCGCCCCTTTTTGCAGCACTTTAAATATGTCATTTCACTTTACTGGTGTTCAACTGTTAATCTTAATGAGGATCCATTGTACTTGTCAATTATCATTGATTTTGAGATTTTCCTTGGCTTTGGCAGTTTAATTATATTTTGTCTCACTGTAAATCTCGGTTTATTCTTCTTGGAATTCATTGACCTTGGATATGTAGATTCATGTATTTCATGAGTTTGGGATGCTTTGACTATTACTTAAATATTCTTTTGCTCCTTTTTCTTTTCTGTGACTGTCATTATGCATGTGCTATGCTTAATGGTATCTCACAAGTTTCTGATGCTCTGTTCACTTTTCCTCATTCTTTTTTCTTTCTGCTTCTCATACTGGGTAATCTCAATTGGTTATATCTTTATTTTTTTTTTTTTTTTTTATTTATTTATTTGACAGAGATAGAGACAGCCAGCGAGAGAGGGAACACAAGCAGGGGGAGTGGGAGAGGAAGAAGCAGGCTCATAGAGGAGGAGCCTGATGTGGGGCTCGATCCCATAACGCCGGGATCACGCCCTGAGCCGAAGGCAGACGCTTAACCGCTGTGCCACCCAGGCGCCCCTCAATTGGTTATATCTTTAAATTCACTTATTCTTTCTTATCCTTGGTCAGATCTTCTGTTGAACCTCTGTAGTGAATTTTTCATGTCTGCTATTACATTTTTCTACTCCAAAATTTTATTTGGTTCCTTTTTATTTCTTTCATTGTATATTCTTACCTTGGTAAGGCATGCTGGTTTCTTTAGCTCTTTGATTGTATTTAAAACAGTTGATTTAAAGTCCTTGCCTATTAATTCCAACATCTGAGCTTCCTTAGGAACAGTTCTGTTAATTTCTTCTTTTTTCCCTGGGAATGGGCCATACTTTCTTATTTCTTTGCATGCTTCTAACTTAATGTTGAAAACGGATACTTTGAATATTGTAATATGGCAATTCTGGAAAACATTTTCCCCCCTCCCAAATGTTTGTTGTTGCTTCTTGTGGTGGTTTTTGCTTAGTGAACTTTCTTTTTTTTTAAAAGATTTTATTTTTTTGAGAGAGAGAGAAACATAGTCAGCACAAGCAGCAGGGAGGGGAATAGGGAGAGGGAGAATCAGGCTCCTGGCTGAGCAGGGAGCCCCACGTGGGGCTCGATCCCAGGACCCTGAGATCATGACCTGAGCCAGAGGCAGGTGTTTGACTGAGCCACCCAGGTACCCCTGCTTAGTGAACTTGCTAACCTATTTTTACAGAGGCTATATTTGTCACGTGTGGATACTGAAGTGTTTGTTCTGGTAGCTTATTGTTCAGTTAGTGGCTTGACAGAATTTTCCTTAAATACATGCAAGCAAAAAAAAAAAGTTCAAAAACAAACAAAAACCCAAACCAAACCAAAACAACTCTCTCTCTTCGTAGATTGGCTCAGTGTTGGGGTACTTCTCAGTGCTTAGCCAGTCCATTTAAAACTCTTTGTAACGGTCACTTCCTGAATGGGTGGAGGCTAAAGGTCAGTTAAAGGTGAAAATTTATGGTCTACCCTTGTCTTTTCTGAGCACGTGTCCAGCTGCATAGGTGTGGCCTTCTAAATTCCTTGGTATGTGCTGGAGCTTTTTAGAGCTCTTTGGAGCTCTTATTTTCTCCTGTATCTCTACCTGGCTTCTTTCTTCCCATCCTTTTATGTCTGTCAAGTGCCTGGCCCACTTGTTATCCCTTGCCCTGGCGGCTGTGTATAGTATATTTGCCTTTAAATGCTTTGGACGAATTCTGTTCATCTAGGAACTTGCTTCTTCTTAGAAAGTTCTGAGGTGGGTGAAAGAAAGACAACCCCCATCTTATTCTGTCGGATAATGACCAAACAGGTCAAAACACATAACCACAATTCTTTAAGAATAGGATCCTCATCACTACCTTTGTCATCCGCAAGTTCACTAGGAATGGGGGCCACCATCTTCATGGCTGCCATCTAGCCATGAGGGGGACATGATAGGTGCATAAAGTTAAAATACCACAGTGCTCTCATACTGATGTTCAGCAGCTTTTTCTATTAACTGTTCCCTGTTGGTAGTAGGGTTTCTTTTTTTTTTAAAAGATTTTATTTATTTATTTGACAGAGAGACAGTGAGAGAGGGAACATAAGCAGGGGGAGTGGAAGAGGGAGAAGCAGGCTTCCCCCTGAGCAGGGAGCCTGATAACGGGGCTTGATCCTGGGACCCTGGGATCATGACTGAACCAGAGGCAGTTGCTTAACGACTTAGCCACCCAGGTGCCTGGTTGTAGGTTTTTGATTAGAGTCTAGATTTCCAAAAATGTTGCTTCGGAAATTTTTTACTAGTGTAATTGTTGCCTTAGTGGAGGGACAGAATTTTGGAGTTACTCGCTCCACCATTGTATATGATGTCAATCTTGGTGTGTTTATTGTAATCCCTGTGCCAGTGCCACGTATTCTTAATGACTATAGCTTTTCATGAAATCTGCTAGGGCATGAATGCCCACATTGCTCTTCTTTGTACTATCTTGGCAATTCTTGAGCCTGTAGTGTTCCACGTTATATATCCCTTTTTATGTTTCTAAATTCTTTGATAAGTATTTTCTTCTATTTTCATAAACATTTTTAAGGCTTAATATGAGCCAGGGATTCTCTGAGGGCAGTGCTTTTCAGTCTTGGCATTATAGACATTTGGTCCAGATAATTCTTTGCTATGGGAGGCTCTTCTGTGTATGCATTGTATCCTGGGCCTCTGCTCAGTAGATGCTAATAACGCCCCCCCCCCCAGTTTTGACAACTGGAAATGTTTAAAGACACTGTCAGATGGTTCCTGTGGTTGGTGAGGGTGTGGGAGTTGCACAGTCCTCCTGTTTGATAACCACAATTCTAGATGATAGGGATTTGTAGATAATTAATAGCTAAGTGGAGGAATAAATGACTGAAATACACTATGATGTGGTTAAGTACAGTTACAAAGACACGAACCAAGAAATGTGGAAGAACAGCAAAAAATAGTCTTGGAGAGTTAATGTCAATATTTCCCAAGGAGATAGATGGCAGTTTTGTGTTGGGATTTAAGGCAAGGTGGTAGTGCTGTTAAGGAGGGGAGATGTTCTAGGTGATGCAAAGGTCATGTCTAGGGACTTGATAGAAGGGCTGTTTTGTGCCTTTGAGAACAGTGAGACATTGTGATTGGAGAGGATATGGGAGGTAAAGGTGAAAAAAGGAACATTACTTGGGTCAAATTTGAAAAGACTTTTTTAAAGATTTGAAAAGGCTCTCTATGCTATATTAATATCTTCTTATGCTTTTTTATATCATAGAAAATCAAATAATTTAAGTCTTTAAAGTAATATCAACTTGTTTTACTGAACAATGATAAAGTGAAATGATTAAAATTACAGTAAATATCACACTCAAGAAAATAGCTCTAGTGTATAATGTATGAAAATAGGAAGGGGTGGAGATTTATATAAAACTAAAACTAGATGTCAGATATTATTCTTATACCATCCTCCGTGTAGACTGTTTTCATCCTGTATTTGTCAAATTCTTAAATGTTATCATCACTGATGATTCTTGGTATTTAAATAGAGGAGTGAAGTGGGCAAATGTACATAATTGTATTTTTTTTAAAAGATTTTATTTATTTGACAGAGATAGAGACAGCCAGCGAGAGAGGGAACACAAGCAGGGGGCATGGGAGAGGAAGAAGCAGGCTCATAGCGGAGGAGCCTGATGTGGTGGGTCTCGATCCCATAACGCCGGGATCACGCCCTGAGCCAAAGGCAGACGCTTAACGACTGCGCCACCCAGGCACCCCCATAATTGTATGTTTTTTAAGCAAATTATCAGAGTGATATATTTTATTTATTTATTTATTTATTTATTTTTTAAAAGATTTTTTTATTTATTTATTCGACAGAGATAGAGACAGCCAGCGAGAGAGGAAACACAAGCAGGGGGAGTGGGAGAGGAAGAAGGAGGAGCCTGATGTGGTGGCCTGATGTGGGGCTCGATCCCATAACGCTGGGATCACGCCCTGAGCTGAAGGCAGACACTTAACTGCTGTGCCACCCAGGCGCCCCTAGAGTGATATATTTTAAACTGTTACCTGCTTTCTTAGATTAGACATGGGGTCAGATTAACTGAAACTGGTCTCCTGTTATAGTTCCATGTCCTTAGAAAAGGAAGATACTTGAAAAGTTAAAATGCTACAAAATTTTTTGTAGCTTTTATTTTGATATTTCCAATTTACAGAAGTGTTCTGAGTACAAAGAACTCCTGTTTGCCCTTTTTCTAAAGTCACCATTGTTAACATTTTGTTTCAAGTACATTATCATTTGTATATTTTCTGGTTATATTCGTTTTTTTCCTGACCCTTTTGAGAGTAAGTTGCATAACATCATGTCCCTTTCCCCTAAATGCTTCAGAATTTCCAAAGGACAAGAGTATTCTTTTACACAATTACTGGGTAATTATCGTATCACAAAATTTTAAATACATACAATACTCTTATCTAATCTGAAATCCATATTGAAAGTTGCCCTAATAATATTCTTTAACTTGGAAGTTCCTCTCATTGTCTTCTTGACCTTGACAGTTTTTTTAAGTTTTAATTTAAATTCCAGTTAGTTAACATACAGTGTAATATTAGTTTCAGGTGTACAATATATAGTGATTCAGCACTTCTGTACAACACCTAGTGCTCATCACAACAAATACATTCCTTAATCCCTATCAATTATTTATTTTATTTTTTTAAATATTTATTTATTTTAGAGAGAGCAAGAGTGTGTATGAGTGGGAAGGGGAGAGGGAGAGAGAATCTCAAGCAGACTCTGTGCTGAGCACAGAGCCTGACATGGGGCTCGATCTCATGACCTTGAAATCATGACCCAAACTGAAGCTAAGAGTTGAAAAAAAAGATGAAACCAAGAATTGGATGTTCAACCAGCTGCACCACCCAGGCACCCCTCCCTAACAGCTCCTTAACCCGTAGCCCCACACACCACTCCCCTGGTATGCATCAGTTTCTTCTCTGTAGTTCAGAGTTTGTTTCTTGGTTTGCCTGTCTTTCGCCCCCCACCCCCACCATGCTTGTTTGTTTTATTTCTTAAATTCCACATATGAGTGAAATCGTACTATATTTCTCTTCTAACCTTGGCATTTTTTTTGTTGGAGAGGGGCAGAGGGAGAGGGAGAGAAAGAATCTCAAGCAGGCTCCATGCCCAGCGAGGAGTGCAACATGGGGCTTGATCTCCCAACCCTGAGATCATGACCTGAGCCAAAATCAAGAGTCGGACACTTAACTGACTGAACCACACAGGCACCCCGACCTTAACATTTTTGAAGACTACAGTCTATTTCTTTTTTTAGAATATCCCTCAATTTGGGTTTGTATGTTGCTTCCTTATGATTAGATTGAGTTACGAATTTTGGACGGAGAATAACAGGAATGATGGTGTGTTCTTTTTAAGTGCCTCTTAGCAGGAGACAGATGATGTCAGTTGGTCCCGTTACTGGTGATAATTTTGATCACTTGGTTAAAGTGGTATCCACCAGATTTTTCTATGTGAAGTTAATTTTTCTCCATTTTTAACAAATGATTCTTGGGGAGATACTTTGTAAATATCCTGTTCTTCAGTAAACTTTCACTTACTAATTTTAGCATTCGTTACTGTGATTTTTTAAAAAATTGGTGATTGTCTCATTTCATTTCTTCAACATTTATTTGCATTTGCAAAGTTGTGTTTGAGGAATAATATTTTTTAAAGTTATAATATCATGGGGAAACAATGGTGTAAGAGTAATAGGTCTCAAATTTGAAAATAAACAGCTGTAATGAAACAAATGAGAGTGAGAGAATAAAAAAACCACCACATGGACAGGTCTGTGGAAATTGTGTTAAAGCCTGTTAGTCCCAGTTTGTCCTGTTTGTTGTAATCCATTGAAGAACAGTTTGCAGAAAAATAATCCGTGTGTGACAGTTTGCTGTTTTCCCCATTTTTGTCCTTTGGTTCCCCACCTCTCTCTCTTTTTGGGGTAAAAATTATGAATTGTGATGGAAGTTTGTAGGGGAAAGAAAGAGAATCCAAAGCTCTGAGCCTTTAAATGCATTTTTATATTTACCATATAACCTTTAAAAAATATAGACACGTTAAATATGGAAGAACCCTTTGAATCATATTACTTTAAAGCCAGATTTCTGAATAGAATCACTGTTGACATTTTGAGCTAGATTATTATTTGTTGTGAGGGGATTCTTGTGTGTATCATAAGATGTTCAGCAGTATTCTTTGTCCTTTATCCACTAGACACCAGTGATAATCCCATCCACAGTTGTGACCACCAAAATTGTTTCCAGGCATTGTCATATGTACCCAGGGAGCAAAATTGGCCCCATTGAGAACTGCTCCCTTAGAGCCAGTGGTTTGTCTCATCTCACCCACAAAGGTTCTTTTAATTCCTTCTACATGTGCTTATATAATGTTCACATAGTTATAAATAGTTGTGATTAAATTTGGTAATCAGTTTTTTCACTTAAAATGTTTTTTGTAGTTATTTTTTTATTATAGTATACAGAATAAAATTTACTGTTTAATCATTTTTAGATCTACAATTCATAAAATTTACCATTTAACCATTTTTAAGCATACAGTTTGGTGGCATTAAGTACATTAACTGTGTTTTGTAACTATCACCACAGTCAATTTGCAGAACTTTTTGATCATCCCAAAGAAAAACTGTTTACCCATTAAACAGTAATTCCCCATTCCTTTCTTCCCCAGTTCCCTGGTGATTTCTGTTTTGCTTTCTGTTTCTTTCATAGTTGATTTTTAAAAATTAAAAAAAAAGATTTTACTTGTTTATTAGAGAGAGAGCACACGTGCTCATGCAGGGAGGGGGGAGTGGAAGAGGGAGAGGGACAAGCAGACTAAGTGCTGACCCCGATGGGGGGGTTGATCTCATGACCCTGAGATCATAACCTGAGCCACAATCAAGAGTTGGATGCTCAACTGCCTGAGCCACCCTGGTGCCCCTCTTTCATAGTTATTTTTAATCCATTTAGTGGCACCATAATTGACTAAACTCTACTCTTACTGATTAAAATTCTAATTTTTATAATGTGACAACAACTTTACACTTAAAATGCTTTTTTAAAAGATCACCTTAGATTATATGTGTAAGAGAGGGATTAGTGAATATAATGTTTGAATGTTTATGATTCTTTGATCATTTACCAGTTGCTTTCTAATGGGTTTATAATTATTTACACTGTTAACAGAATGTGTGAGTACCCGTTTCACTGTACCTTGGACAGTGGACATTATTGCTATTTCAGTTGTAGGGTATAAAGTAGTACCTTGCTATAAAGAGGTTAAAGGTAGTTTAACGTGTTTTACTGATTGCATCTTTTATAAATGTTTCTATTCTCTGCCCATATTCCTTTGATGACAAGATTTTAAAAATATGTTTAATAGAATGTGGATGTTATTTTATTTTTTTTTTTTTTGAGAGAGAGTGTGAGTGGGGAGGGGCAGAAGGGAGAGGGAGACAGAGAATCTTTTTTTTTTTTTTTAAGATTTTATTTATTTATTTGACAGAGATAGAGACAGCCAGCGAGAGAGGGAACACAAGCAGGGAGTGGGAGAGGAAGAAGCAGGCTCATAGCGGAGGAGCCTGATGTGGGTCTCGATCCCATAATGCCGGGATCACACCCTGAGCTGAAGGCAGACGCTTAACCGCTGTGCCACCCAGGCGCCCCGGAGACAGAGAATCTTAAGCAGGCTCCATGCCCAGGGTGGAGCCCGACTGGGGCTCAGTCTTACAACCTGAGATCATGACCTGAGCTGAAATCAAGAGTCAGACACATAACTGACCGAGCCACCCAGGCACCCCCAGATGTCAGTCTTTTATATTTGGTGGAAGTATTTTTCCTGGTTTTCCTTTATTGAACTTGTTATGGTCCTGGGGCACCTGGGCAGCTCAGTTCGTTGGGCATCTGCCTTTGGCTCAGGTCATGGTCCTGGGGTCCTGGGATTGAGGCCTGTGTCGGACTCCCTGCTGAGCAGGGAGCCTGTTCTCCCTCTCCTCCCCGCTGCTGCTCTCTCTTGCCATCTCTGTCCCTCTCTCTCAAATAAATAAATAAAATCTTAAAAAAGATAAATTGTTATGGCCTTGAAACTTAAATATAACTTTCTTGGCTTAGGTTTTCCAACATAAAAGAAAGATTGTGGTGGGAAGAGAAGATAATAGCATTCAGTGAAAACCAGAAGTAATTTTTATGTCACTGTAAATGTTCTTTTTAAATAGTCATAGTTGTAGTCTAAGAATATATTGTTTATACTGTTCACCTTAATCTTTAATATTTGAGATTTTTCTCACTTGTTTTATTTCTGGTGTTATATTTGAATTTGCTATTCCTTTCTCTAAAACATAGCTCTAAAAGAATTTTTAAAGATTTTATTTTATACAGAGTGTGTGACAGGGGTAGGGGCAGAGAGGGAGGGAGAGGGAGAATGTCAAGCAAACTCCTTTCTGACGGCAGAGCTCGAACGTGGGGTTCAGTCCCACTATCCTGAGATCATGACCTGAGCCGAAACCAAGAGTTGGACGCTTAACCGACTGAGCCATGCAGGGGCCCCTGAAAATTTTTGTGTAATAATGATTTCAGAAGAAGTGAAGTTGTCATGGTTTTGAGTGCTATTATGATAATGGTATATATAGTATTTTGCCTTCTAAGAAATGGCTAGGACTGTATCTATAGGTAAACAAGAGATAGGAATTAAAATAAATGTATCTCAGTTTTTCAAGAAAATTGCTGAAGAACAATTTTTTCTATATGTGGACACTATTCATATTTAATGATATCCTTCTAAGGAAGCATGGGTATGGTTCATATTTCCTTAGTTTTGAGTAATATGGCCTAGGCATGATCAATTTTAAAAGTGAGGAGTTCAAAACATTTCCTTTTATTCATAAGTTTGTTTTATTAAAGTTATTTTTAAAACCAGCATTTATTTGTGTAATGGTACATAATAAATCTTTGTTATTTGTGTGTGTTTTTCTACAAAGTAGGAAACATGACAGAGGGAGGAAGTCTGTCTTTTTATGCTAGGTCTTTGTGAGGATTGTTCAGTTTCTTGGTTTTGACAGGATGCTAAGTTAACAAAGATAAACAGCAGGATGATTGGCACAGTAGATTTATTATATGACATACCTCCCATTCAGTGATGATAGCTAGCTTGATTTCTGTTTATACTTAAATAGTTTGTAAGGGAATGAAATGACTTTGAACCTTTAGGTAGTGTAAAATAAGGTATTTTCAGGTCATGGAACATAGTGTTACTAATAGAATGAAATATTGAGAAAGCACTGGACCATGCTTTCTATAACTTTTAGTTCTGGGTATTCTGATAACTATATGACCCAGGGCCTCGATTTTTTCCTTTTTATCTAGTCCAGTCCCTCATTTTAAAGTGCTTTTAGTTCTGGGGCTCCTGGGTGGCTTGGTCGTTAAGCGTCTGCCTTTAACTCAGGGCGTGATCCCAGAGTCCTGGGATCGAGCCCCACATCGGGCTCCTCCACTGGGAGCCTGCTTCTCCCTCTCCCACTCCCCCTGCTTGTGTTCCCTCTCTCACTGGCTGTCTCTCTCTTTCAAATAAATAAATAAAATCTTTTAAAAAAATAAAGTGCTTTTAGCTCTAAAATGCTATCCCTATATTGGGTTATATAACAATCTATGAGATAACCTAGATTAAAAGAGGAAGGCAGTAGCATTTTAGAAATATGGTTTGGGGTTGAGTCTCAAGTGAACTGGAGTTTTCCTTTAGTCTGAGGATGGTATGAATTAAAATGGGGGGATGTTGTAATCTTTACATTGCAGAGGGAAAAGGAATTGCTGATTGGTTATTATTTCAGGAGTGGACGTGGAGCTGATTTACTTTTTTCCTCCATTTTTCTTCTTTTTCCTTTCCTTTCCTTTCCTTTCCTTTCCTTTCCTTTCCTTTCCTTTCCTTTTCTTTCTTTCTCTCTTTCTGTCTGTCTGTCTGTCTGTGTCTCTCTCTCTCTCTCTCTTTCATCGCTTTGCCCTGCATGGGGCTCAAACTCATGACATCAGGATCAAGAGTTGCATGCTCTGCTGACTGAGCCAGCTAGTCATGTCTCAGCTCATCACTCTTTTTTTTTTTCAAGTAGGCTCCACAGCATGGAGCCAAATGCGAGGCTTGAATTCATGACCCTGAGTTCAAGACCTGAGCTGAGAGCCGAGATCAAGAGTTGGATGCTCAACTGACTGAGTCACCCAGGTGCCCTGCTGATTGACTCTTAAAATCAAACATGAGGATGGATTGGTGATCCCTTTCAGCAAATTTAATAACTGGAAAGTATTTTAACAGTCATCCAGTAAAATTTCAGTTAGTTTTAGGACTATACGAAGATTATTTCTCTTCCACTTCAGGGTTCTTAGTGTAATACTATGTTTTTAATAGTTTATTAGGATGTTTCTATGTATTTTCTAACAATAAAGTAAGAATATTTTTATAGGAAGCATGTCAGATCTCTTGTTCAAGAAAGTGAAGGACATTTATTATGTTTTAAAGTGATTTTTACATTTTTTAATCACTGCCACAGTCTCAAGGAAGTAAATTAGTAACAGTTATATTGTTGTGACACTGGATTATTTGGAGTATTCTTGATTTCTTGTATACTCTTTCACATGCCTCAGGGTTGTTTCCTTACTGTTTAAATTAAGATCAGGTGATTATTTACCAAAATCACTACACTTTAGCTCAGAGGGGCTAAGGGAGCTTTCCAAGAGTGTGCAATTAGTTAGGTAGTTTTTGATAAGAAAAGTTTTTCTTTTTTTTTTAACTTTTTTTTTAAAGATTTTATTTATTTGACAGAGAGAGCGTGCACAAGTAGGGGGAGAGGCAAGGAGAGGGAAAAGCAGGCTCCCTGCTTAGTAGAGAGTCCAACTTGGGGCTCAATCCCAGAACCCTGGGATCATGACCTGAGCTGAAGCATATGAGATGCTTAACCGATTGAGCCACCCAGGTGGCCCAGAAAGTAAGTTTGTTTATTTTCTTTTTTTTTTTTAAAGATTTTTATTTATTTGTCAGAGAGTGCGCAAGGGGGGTGGGGAGAGGCAGGCAGAGGGAGAAGCAGGCTCCCCGCTGAGCAAGGAGCCTGATGCAGGACTCGATCCCAGGACCCCGGGATCATGACCTGAGCCGAAGGCACATGCTTAGCTGACTGAGCCACCCAGGCACCCCAAAAAGTTTATCTTTTTCTTTTTCTTTTCCTTTTCTTTCTTTCTTTTCTTTCTTTCTTTCTTTCTTTCTTTCTTTCTTTCTCTTTCTTTCTCTTTCTTTCTTTTCTTTCTTTCTTTCTTTCTTTCTTTCTTTCTTTCTTTCCTCCTTTCTTCCTTTCTTCCTTTCTTCCTTTCTTCCTTTCTTAGTGAGAGAGGGAACACAAGCAGAGGGAGTGGAAGAGGGAGAAGCAGACTTCCTCTTGAGCAGGGAGCCTGATGTGGGGCTCCATCCCAGAACGCCAGGATCATGACCTGAGCCGAAGGCAGATGCTTTTTTTTTTTTTTTGAACAGGAGAAAATCAAGTTTAATTACATATGTACAGGGATCCACACAGACAGGAGTTATTAAAGACAGGCAAAATAGTTATATGTCATTCTGGACTAAGCAGGAGGAAGTTGTCTGGGACTTCAAAGGGAAGGAAAGCAATTCACAGGAAGATGAAAAAGACTGAATGTTTAGTCCGTCATTTCCTCACCATTTTTGAAAACACTGAGTTAAGTGTGTATAAGTGTTTGGGTCTAAATGTAACATTTGAAGTATATTAGCTGATGAATCTCTCTGAGACAGCACTACACAACAGACCACAAACTAACTCAGAGTACATGAAGATATTGTACCCTTTGGGGCCCTCATTTAAGCGTTGTTCCTCCTCTACCCTTTCTTTTTTTTTTTTTTTTAAAGATTTTATTTATTTATTTGACAGAGAGACAGCCAGTGAGAGAGGGAACACAAGCAGGGGGAGTGGGAGAGGAAGAAGCAGGCTCACAGCAGAGGAGCCTGATGTGGGGCTCGATCCCAGAACGCCGGGATCACGCCCTGAGCCGAAGGCAGACGCTTAACCGCTGTGCCACCCAGGCGCCCCTCCTCTACCCTTTCTGAAGGTCTTGCGAAGGCAGATGCTTAACAACTGAGTCACCCAGCTGCCTCGAAAAGTTTCTTTTTCTTTCTTTCTTTCTTTTTTTTTAAGGTTTTATTTATTTATTTGACAGAGACAGCAAGAGAGGGAATATAAGCAAGGGGAGTGTGAAAGGGAGAAGCAGGCTTCCTGCTGAGCAGGGAGCCTGATGTGGGGCCCAATCCCAGGACCCTGAGATCATGACCTGAGCTGAAGGCAGATGCTTAACGGCTGAGCCACCCAGGTGCCCCGAAAAGTTTCTTCTTCTAATCGTAAAGTAGTTTGTTGCAATGTGTAGTTTCTCCTTTTCCTTAATTTGCATAGTCCATAGTTTTGACCCTTTTTAAAGTTCAATAACCAGTTTAACAATAAGCCCTTTAGAGGTCAGAGAAGATTCCATTTGCTAGGAATAATTCTGATGCCTTCTGTAGTATGAGGAAAAAGTGAGAAGAGTAGACCTTTTTTGGTCTTTCATAAAATTTCAGTAATTTTTACTGATCTTTGTTTTGTGAAACCTTTCTTATTTGACTTTTCCATGTTATGTCTTCTTTATATCGGAAGTTGGATCTCCATTTCTTTATAACCTATGTGATTTTATTATGGTGAAAAATGTGGAATAAGTTAGAAGTTGTCCATAAAACAGTTTACTTCTGTTACCTTCTTTGATCAGAGTAGGCAAAGTCCAGAAGCTTGGATCAGATTTATGGAACTCACGTCATGTCTTGGTAACTCTTAATACTTTCCTAAATGTGGACTATAATAGTTGATCAGGGAATATGGAGGTACCCTTCAGATTTAGAAATGTCCGTATAATCCAGGATCCATACCTTTTTATGAGATTATGGTTTAAGGTTGAGCCAGGATTAGTTACATCTGTAATATTATAAAAAATTGAGAGAAGATGGTGGAGGACTAGGAGGATGCTAGGCTTGTCTCATCCCATGTACACAGCTAGATAACTATTAAATCCTTCTAAATAACCCAGAAATCAACCTAAAGACTGACATAACAAACTCCACAACTAAATGGAGAGAAGAAGTCACATTGAAGAAAGTATGGAGTATGGAGACATGGTTTGGGGGAGAAACGGATTGTGGGTTCTGCAGAGGGAAAGAAGCCGTGGTCACAGAGAAAGGCAAGATAGAGAGGAGGGCACAAGGGAACTCACAAGGAGAGCATTTCCCCAATGCCACTTGCTGCGAAAACAGGGGTATGATTTTGTTGAGTTATTGCAGCCAGTGGGGCTTAAAGACTAGAGTTTTAAAGGTTGCAGGCTTTTTTTTTTCTTCAAAGTTTTAAATTCTAGTTAGTTAACATATAGTACAATATTGGTTTCAGGATTAGAAGTAAGTGATTCATCACTTACATACAGCACCCAGTTGCACATCATGAAAAGTGCCCTCCTTAATATCCATCACCCATCTAGCCCATCCCCCACCGACCTCCATCAACCCTCAGTTTGTTCTCTCTTGTTAAGAGTTTCTTATGGTTTGTTTCCTTCTCTCTCACTCTTTTTTCCCCCTTCTCATACATTCATCTGTTTTGTTTCTTAAATTCCGTATATGAGTGATATCATATGGTATTTGTCTTTCTCTTACTGAGTTATTTCACTTAGCAAAGTACACTGTAGCTCCATTGACGTCATTGCAAATGACAAGATTTCATTCTTTTCAATGGCTGAGTAAATTTGATGGCTGGATAACATCCCCCCACATCTTCCTTATTCATTCATCAGTTGATTTGGCTTCTTTAAATATTTTGGCTATTGTTGATAATGCTGCTATAAACACCACGATGCATGTACCCCTTCAAATGCCTGGTGGATCCAGGGAGATTATTCACTGATCTTAGAGCACCTCTCTGAGAGAAAGGGTTCATGACAAGCCTCTCTGGGAACAAAGAAGCTGGCTGGTGCATTTTCTCTTCCCTGTTCCTCAGCATAAACACACATCCACCTGCAGGAAGTAATGCAGCACCCACTCTGGCTACCTAACCGGCTTACACCAAGTCCCACACCCCTGCGCTCTCAGTCCCAGAGTGGCAGGCCACTTCCCCAGAGAAGCAGAAACCTCTCCCCATCCCACATCTCCTGAGCAGAGAGCTCTGCAGGGCTTCAGTTCTACTGGAAGTAGTATCAGGTCTCATTTAACAAGCAGACCAGAGCACACCTAATTTAAATTCTCCACACTCTGGCCAAGGACTAAACACTGCCCACTGTAGGCAAGGAGAGCCCCTGCAAATGACTGGCCTGAAGGATAGAGCAGCCAAAACACAACAGCAGAGTGCATGCAGCACACACCAGAGACACTTTTTTTTTTGTTTTTATTTTTGTTTTTGTTTTTTGTTTTTGTTTTTTTTTAAATTTTATTTTATTATATTATGTTAATCACCATACAGTACATCCCCAGATTCCGATGG
>NC_048238.1:56763175-56874327 GCF_002007445.2 Ailuropoda melanoleuca | reverse complement strand
CTCCCCCGTGCAGGTGGCCCTCCAGCCGCCAACCGCCCCGCGCACGCTCCCGGAGCTCCCGGTCTCAGCCTCGATCCAGTGAGCACACCGGAGCTCCAGAACTCCGGAGCTCCGTGAGATGCTTGGTTCTGCACGCTCCCGGCTCACGGACTCAGTCTGCTGTTTCCAGAGTGCGGGTCCGTGGTCCGCCCGCTCCCCGGTGCAGGTGGCCCGCCAGCCGCCCTGCGCGCGCGCTCCTGGAGCTCGCGTTCTAAGTCTGCTGTCNTCGCGGGTGCCGTCCGCGAGTCCGCCTGCTCCCCCGTGCAGGTGGCCCGCCAACCGCCAGCCGTCCCGCGTGCGCTCCCGGAGCTCCCTTCTCAGCCTGCTGTCTCAAGCGTGCGGGTCCGCGGTCTGTCCGCTCCCCCTTGCAGGTGGCTACCGCTTCCCGGCGCCCTGACACGGCGGCTCCCTCCCCCTTCTGTTTAGCTTCCGATATCTGTGCGCGGTTTCACGGCTCCCCGCTTTGTACCTCGATACTCAGCGCTGGAGATGTTCATTTGTAGAGATCCAGATGTATCTTCCTGCGTCTCAGGCTGATTCCGTGGATATTCCTGCTGGTCTGGTACCTATCCAGCTCAACTCAGGGGACCGGCTGAAAAAGGGGTCCCCTACTCCTCCGCCATCTTAACCTCCCCACCAGAGACACTTTCTTAAGTGCCAGGCCCTGGACACTGGGTGACTTCTTCATAAAGCCATTACTCTCAGGAGCAGGAGCCATAACTTTTCTAACTCACAGAAGTCAGAGACTTAGACAAAATGCCAAGATGGAGGAACTCATCCCACATGAAAGAACAGGATAAGGTCATGGCCAGAGATCTAAGCTAAACAGCTATAAGTAACATGCCTGATGGAGAATTGAAAGCAATAATCATAAGGATACTTGCTGGGCTTGAGAAAAGCCTGGAAGACTTTGGTAAGGCCTGTACCACAGAGATAAAAGAATTAAAAAGAATCAGTCAGAAATGACAAATGAAATAACTGAGGCCTGAAACAGGCCCAATGCAATGAACACAAGGTTGGAAGAAGCAGAGGAATTAATAAATGATATAGAAAACAAAATGATGGAAAATAATGAAGCTGAACAAAAGAGAATTATGGAACAAGAATAGACTTAGGGAACTCAGTGAGTCCATCAAATGTAATAACATTTGTATCATAGGTGTCCCAGAAGAACAGAGAGAAATGGGGGCAGAAAATTTATTTGAGGAAATAATAGCTGAAAACTTCCTTAATCTGGGGAAGGAAACAGACATCCATATCCAGGAGACAAAGAGAACTCCCATCAAATCAACAAAAGCAGGTGAAGCCAAAACATATTGTAATTAAAATTGCAAAATATAGTGATGAAGAAAAACATCTTGGGTTGCCTGGGTGTCTCAGTCAGTTGAGTGTCTGACTCTTGGGTTTGGCTAAGGTTATCTCAGGGTCATGAGATGGAGCCCACATTGGACTCTGTGCATAGTGGGAAGTCTGCGTGAGATGAGACTCCCTCTCCCTTTGCCCCTCCCCCTACTCACACGTGTTCTTTGTAAAAAAATCTTTAAAAAAATCATTAAAAAATTTAAAAGCAGCAAGACCAAAGAAGTCCTTTTTTTTTTTTTTTAACGATTTTATTTATTTATTTGACGGAGAGAGACAGCTGGGTAGAGAGGGAACACAAGCAGGGGCAGTGGGAGAGGAAGAAGTAGGCTCCCAGCGGAGAAGCCTGATGTGGGGCTCGATCCCAGAACTCCGGGATCACGCCCTGAGCCGAAGGCAGACGCTTAGCGACTGCGCCACCCAGGTGCCCCAAGACCAAAGAAGTCCTTAACTGACAAGGGACGACCCATAAGGTTCACTTCGGATTCCTCAACAAAACGTGGCAAGCCAGAATGGAGTGGCATGATAAATACAAAATGTTGAATGGGAAAATTCTGCAACCAAGAATACTCTATCCACCAAGGCTATCATTCAGAATAGAAGGAGAGATAAAGAGTTTCCCAAATAAACAGTAGAGGAGTTCGTGACCGCTAAACCAGTCCTGCAGGAAATATTGAAGGGGACTCTGAGTGGGAAGGAGAGGCCAAAAGTGACAAAGACAAGAAAGGAATAGAGAAACACTCCAGAAGCAATGACAAGTAATACAAAGACAGTAAATACATATTTGTTAGTAATCACTCTGAATGAGAATGGACTAAAAATGCTCCAAACAAAAGACATAGGGTGTCAGAATGGATTAAAAAAACCAAAAAACCCCCACAAAAAACCAAGACCCATCTATATGCTACCTGCATGAGACTCGTGTTAGATCTAAAGGCACCTACAGATTCAAAGTGAGGGGATGTAGAAACATTTATCATGCAAATGGATGTCAAAAGAAAGCCAGAATAGCTATGCTTACATCAAATAAAATAGACGTTAAACCATACTGTAACAAATGACAGAGTAGGGCAGTGTAGCAGTCCAAGAGAAGGAGACAGTCCAAGAGAAGATCTAACAATTGTAATTATTTATACACCCGACATGGAATCACCCAAATGTATAAAACAATAACAGACATAAATGAACTCTTTGGTAATAATACAATAATTTCAAGAGACTTTAACATTACACTTATATCAGTGGACATGTCATCTAAAAAAAAATCAGCTAGGAAACTGTGGCTTTGAATGACATACTGGATTAGATGGACTTAAATATATTCACAACACTTCATCCTAAAACAGCAAAATGCACATTCTTTTGAAGTGCACATGGGGCATTTTCCAGAATAGATCAAATACTAGGTCACAAATCAGGCCTCAACAAGTACAGGAAGATTGAGAACATACCATGCATCTTTTCTGACCACAGTGTTATGAAACTTGAAGTCAGCCATAAGAAAAAAATTGGAAAGACCAAAAAACATGGAGGTTGAACTACGGTATGCTACTAAAGAATGAATGGGTCAACCAGGAAATCAAAGAGTAAATTAAAAAATACATAGAAACAAATGAAATTGAAAACACAGTGGTTCAAAACCTTTGGGATGCAGCAAGAGCAGTGTTAAGGGGGAGGTATATAGTAGTAGGCCTACCTCATGAAGGAAGAAAAATCTCAAATCAACAACCTAACTTTACACCTAAGGGAGTTATAAAAAGAACAACAAATAATGCCTAAAGCCAGTAGAAGACCGGAAGTAATAAAGATTAGAGCAGAAACAAATGGTATAGAAGGTAAAAAAACAACAGATCAATGAAAACAGGAGCTGGTTCTTTGAAAAGATCAACAAAATTGATAAGCGCCTAGCCAGACTTATCAAATTGGAAAGATAAGGGACCAAAATAAATAAAACACAAACGAGAGAGGAGAAATAACAACAAACACCACAGTAGTACAAACAATTATAAGTGAATATTATGAAACACTATGCTAACACATTGGACAACCTGGAAGAAGTGGATAAGTTCCTAGAAACATAAACTACCAAAACCGAAATAGGAAGAAATAGAAAAGTTGAACAGACTGATAAGCAGCAGATTGAATCAGTAATCAAAAATCTCCCAACAACCAAAAGTCCAGAGCCAGATGGCTTCTCAGAGGAATTCTATGAAACATTTAAAAAAGAGTTAAAAACTATTCTTCTTAAATTATTAAAAAAAACAGAAATGGAAGGAAAACTTCCAAATTCATTCTATGAGGCTAGTATTACCCTGTTACCAAAACCAGACAAAGACTCTGCTAAAACAGAGAAGTATAGGCAAATATCCCTGATGAACATGGATGCAAAATTTCTCAATAAAATATTAGAAAGCTGAATCCAACACTACATTCAAAGTGTCATTCATCACAATAAAGTGGCATTTATTCCAGGGCTGCAAGAGTGGCTCAGTATTCCTAAGTCAATCAATATGATACACCACATTAATAAAAGGATAAGAACCATATGCTCAGGAAAGTATTTGACAAAGTATAACATCCATTCTTGATTAAAAAAACCCTCAACAAGACTATGGACTATGAGAAGCAAACTGAAGACTTCAGAGGGGAGGGGGTGGGGGAATGGGATAGACTGGTGATGGGTAGTAAGGAGGGCACGTATTGCATGGTGCACTGGGTGTTATACGCAACTAATGAAGCATCGAACTTTGCATTGGAATCCGGGGATGTACTGTATGGTGACTAACATAATATAATAATAAAATAAAAAAAAAACCCTCAACAAAGTAGGGTTAGAGGGAACATTTCTCAACATCATAAAGGCCATATATGAAAACCCCACAGCTAATATCTTCAGTGGGGAAAAACAGCTTTTTTTTTTTTCCCATCTATGGTCAGGAACAAGGCAGGGATGTCCACTCTTTTTTTTTTTTTTAAATTTTTTTTTTTTTTTCGATAGGATAAGAGACACCCAGAGAGANGAGAGAGAGGGAACACAAGCAGGGGGAGTGGGAGAGGAAGAAGCAGGCTCACAGCGGAGGAGCCTGATGTGGGGCTCGATCCCGCAACGCGGGGATCACGCCCTGAGCCGAAGGCAGATGCTTAACCGCTGTGCCACCCAGGCGCCCCAGGGATGTCCACTCTTAACACCATTATTTAACATAGTATTGAAAGTCCTAACCCCAGTAATGAGACAGCAAAAAGAAAAGACCTCCCAATTGGCAAGGAAGAACTCGAACTTTGACTATTTGCAGATGACATGATACTCCATATAGAAACCCAAAAGACTCTACCAATAAATTGCTAGATCTGATAAAAGAATTCAGTGAAGTCCCAGGATACAAAGTCAACATACAGAAATCTCTTGTATCTTTGTACACCAATAATGAAGCAGCAGAAAGAGAAATCAAGTAATCCCATTTACAATTTTATGAAAAAAAGAAGATGCCTAGGAATATACCCAGCCAAAGAGGTAAAAGGTCTATATTTTTGAAAACTACATAACACTGATGAAAGAAATTAAAGATGACACAAGGAAATGGAAAAATATTCCATGCTTATGAATTGGAAGAACCAGCCTTGTTAAAATATCTTTATTATTTAAAGCAACCTACATGTTCAGTGCAATCCCTCTCAAAATACCATCAGCATTTTTCACAGAGCTAGAACAAACAATCATAAAATGTGTATGGTACCACAAAAGACACTGAATAACCCAAGCAACCTTGAAAAAGAAAAGCAAAGCTGGAGGCATCACAATTCTGGACTTCAAGTTATATTATAAAGCTGTAGTGATCAAGACAGTATGGTACTGGCACAAAAACACATAGATCAGTGGAACAGAATAGAAAACCCAGAAATGGACCCACAACTATATGGTCAAATAATTTTTGACAAAGCAGGAAAGAATATCCAATGGAAAAAAGACAGTCAACAAATGGTGTTGGGAAAACTGGACAGCCACATGGAGAAGAATGAAACTAGACCACTTTCTTACACCATACAAAAATAAATTCAGCCTTTTATCTGTAGTTTCATTTGCAGATATCTTCTCTCATTCTGTGGGTTGCCTCTTTGTTTTGGTGACTGTTTCCTTTGCTGTGCAGAAACTTTTTATCTTGATGAAGTCCCAAAAGTTCATTTTTTCTTTTTTTTCCCTTGCCTTTGGAGCTGTGTCATGAAAGAAGTTGCTGTGGCTGATGTCGAAGAGGTTACAGCCTATGTTCTCCTCTAGGATTTTGATGGATTCCTGTCTCACATCGAGATCTTTCATCCATTTGGAGTTTATCTTTGTGTATGTTGTGAGAGAGTGGTCAAGTTTCATTCTTTTGTATATAGCTGTCCAATTTTCCCAGCACTATTTATTGAAGAGACTGTCTTTTTTCCACTGGATGTTTTTTCCTGCTTTGTCAAAGATTAGTTAACCGTAGAGCCGAGGGTCCATTTCTTGAGTCTGTTCTGTTCCGTTGGTCTATGTGTCTGTTTTTGTGCCAGTACCATGCTGTCTTTGTGGTCACAGCTTTGTAGTATAGCTTGAAATCCGGCAACGTGATGCCCCCAGCTTTGTTTTTCCTTTTTAACATTTCCTTGGTGATTCGGGGTCTTTTCTGGTTCCACACAAATTTTAGGCTTGTTTGTTCTGGCTCTTTGAAAAATGTCATTGGTATTTTGATCAGGATGGCATTGAAAGGCTGGTATCCAAGATCTGTAAAGAACTTTTCAAACTCAATACACGAGAAACAAATAAAAAAAATAGGCAGAAGATATGAACACTTTTCTGATGAAGACATACAAATGGCTAATAGACACATGAAAAAATGTTCAAAATCATTAGCCATGGGAAATTCAAATCAAAACCACATTGAGATACCACCTTACACCAGTTAGAATGGCAAAAATTGACAAGGCAAGAAACGACAAATGTTGGAGAGAATGTGGAGTAAGGGGAACCCTCTTACACTGTTGGTGGGAATGCAAGTTGGTACAGCCACTTTGGAAAACAGTGTGGAGGTCCCTCAAAAAGTTAAAAATAGAGCTGCCCTATGACTCAGCCATTGCACTACTGGGTATTTACCCCAAAGATACAGACGTACTGAAGAGAAGGGCCATATGCACCCCAATGTTCATAGCAGCATTGTCCACAATAGCTAAACTGTGGAAGGAGCCGAGATGCCCTTCAACAGTTGAATGGATAAAGAAGATGTGGCCCATATATACAATGGAATATTACTCAGCCATCAGAAAGAATGATTACCCAACATTTGCAGCAACATGGATGGGACTGGAGGAGATTATGCTAAGTGAAATAGGTCAAGCAGAGAAAGACAATTATATGGTTTCACTCATTTATGGAACATAAGAAATAGGAAGATCGGTAGGAGAAGGAAGGGAAGAAGGAAGGGGGGTAAACAGAAGGGGGAATGAACCATGAGAGACTATGGACTCTGGGAAACAAACTGAGGGTTTCAGAGGGGAGTGGGGTGGGGGATTGGGATAGGCCGGTGATGGGTATTAAGGAGGGCACGTATTGCATGGAGCACTGGGTGTTACACGCAAACAGTGAATCATGGAATACTACATAAAAACTAATGATGTACTGTATGGTGACTGACATAACATAATAAAAAAATAAAAAAAACATATATTCAGAATGGATAGAAGATTTAAATATGAGACAGAAAACCATCCTAGAGAACACAGGCAGGAGCCTCTTTGACCTCGGTTGCAGCAACTTCTTACTAGACACGTCTCTGGAGGCAAGGGAAACAAAAGCAAAAATGAACTCTTCGGGCTTCATCAAGATAAAAACCTGCACAGTGAAGCAAACAATCAAAACTAAAAGGCAGTCTATGGAATGGGAGATGGTATTTGCAAATGGCCTATCTAATAATGGGTTAATATTCAAAATCTATAAAGAACTTAAAAACTCAAAACCCAGAAAACAAATAGTCCAGTTAAGAAATGGGCAGAAGACATGAATAAGACATTTTTCCAAGGAAGATATCCAACTGGCTAATAGACACATGAAAAGATGCTCAACATCACTTATCATCAGGGAAATACAAGTCAAAACTTCAATGAGGTATCACCTCACACCAGAATGGCTAAAATCAAGAACACAAGAAATAACAGGTTTTGGTGAGGACATGGAGAAAGGAGAACCCTCTTACACCGTTGGTGGGAATGCAAACTGGTGCAGTCACTTTGGAAAACAGCATGGAGATTCATCAGAAAGTTAAAAAAAGAACTACCCTATGATTGTGCAATTGTACTTAGATGTTTATGCATAGAATGCAAAAATACTAAGTCAAAGGGATACATGCACCCTATTGTTTATAGCAGCATTATCTACAATAGCAAAATTATGGAAGGTGCTCAAATGTCCATGCACTGAAGAATAGATAAGGAAAAAGTGGTGTATGTATACACAGTGGAATATTACTTAGCCATAAAAAGAATGAAATCTTACCATTTTCAACAATATGGATGGAGCTATACAGTATTATGCTCAGCAAAATAAGTCAGTCAGAGAAAGACAACATACAGTTTCACTCCTGTGGATTATAAGAATCAAAATGATCTTAGGTAGAAAGAAAGGTAAACCAAGATATGGACATTTAACTATAGAGAACAAATGGATGGTTATCAGGGGATGTGGGTGGATGGATAGGTTAAATAGGTGATGTGGTTAAAGAGTGCACTTTTGATGGCACCAGGTGTTACATGTTAGTGCTGAGTCCCTAAATTGTACACCTGATAATAATATTACTGTGTATGTTAAGTAAGTGGAATTTATATAAAAAGTTAAAAAAATGGAAAGGGCATATTTTATCTCAACATATCAAACATCCGGGAGTAGAAAGGAGATAATGACTGTTTTAATCATTCAGTTTATTCAGCAAATAAGTATTAGATGGTGGTTTTGCTGGTTACTAGGGGATGCAGTGGTGAAATAGATATTCTGTGGCCTACGAGAGTCATTTTTTTCTAGTCTCATATGTATTTGTGGAATTTTCATGTCATTGTATAGAGTGTGTTTAGTTATATCCATGATTGACTTACTGTAAATTCAAGACATTGGAGTGAGGGGCGCCTGGGTGGCTCAGTCGTTAAGCATCTGCCTTCGGCTCAGGGCGTGATCCCAGAGTCTTGGGACCGAGCCCCACATCAGGCTCCTCTGCTGGGAGCCTGCTTCTTCCTCTCCCACTCCCACTCCCCCTGCTTGTGTTCCCTCTTGCTGGCTGTCTCTCTCTCTCTGTCAAATAAATAAATAAAATGTTAAAAAAAAGACATTGGAGTGAATTGGTTAAAGGCCTGATTCAGTTGAAAAGTTGCTATGAATTTTTTGTGTGTGAGTACTTTGATAATCTCTCCCCATTCCTTACTATTTTAACAAGCAAACCTTTACTTTTTTTTATTATTCTAAGTGCAGTCTACCCTCCATTGTTCGTTTGAACTCACAACTCCAAGATCAAGAGTTGCATTCTTTCCTGAGTCACCTAGATCCCCGAAGCTCTGTTTGCTTTTAGTCGCAACTTACTTTCATTTGGAATTATATGATATAGTGATAGATTTGGGTTCAGATTCAGTTCTCTTGTTTTGTAACTTTTGGAAAGTTCTCCAACATCCGAGTTGTTTTTCAAATGTGCAATGGAGATAGTACTTAAATGAAAATCTTTATGAGCTGTCTAGCATAGTGTAAGCCCTCAACAAAACTAACTTGCCTTCTCTCCTTCCTGTTTTTCAAAGTGGATGCATTTAATAGCTGGAGACAGAATTTTATGAAAGAGCTACAAATAGCTCTGACATACATAACAAAAAATATAGAAGTTACCATATAAGTTGATTCTGATTTTTCATTCTTTCCCTCCTCAGGTATATCTATCTCCTGGAACATTTTAAAGATAAACTAAAAACTGTAGTTTCAACGATTATCTAATTAATCTTTTTATGTATCTTTTGCCTCTAGCATGATGATTTTATTGCTTGTGTGAAAAAGTTAATATATTTCAAGCCTTAATTAGCATTTGTCAAAACTCTGTTAATTAGCACTTGCATTCAGCAAGATTTTATCTGATTAATTTTTTTTGTTGATTGGGAAATAAACTTGATTTGTATCTGGAGAGATTTGCTTTTTAGAACTTCTTCAAAACTGAGTAGTGATCCACAAATTAAAAGATAACCCTAATGGCTTATAGATGGGCTTAGTTAAAGTATTGAACATTTAGCCCACTAGGAATGTATGACTTTGTCTTATTTCAGAAAATTTAGATTTTGTTTTTCTCCCAATTCCTCTTCTCCAAAAGAGAAGTGAGTCTTATTTAAACTGAGCTCTAGTACTCTTTGCACTACAGTATGTAGGGATATAGATTTATTCTGAATCAAGTTCTAGAAGAAAATAGGTTTTTTTTTTACAATGGGCAAAGTGAAATTTCATTTCTGCTTCCCTCTGAGGGTAGTCTTTTTTTTCCTACAGATTTTTATTTAATCGTTAGTCAACATGCCGTGTACTATTGGTTTCTGGTATAGAATTTAGTGATTCACACTTAAATACAACATCCAGTGCTCATCACAAGTGCCCTCTGAGGGTAGTATTTTAACTTACTTAAATCTTAATTCATTCCTTTTGAGCTAAAATGTACTCCATCTTGATAAAAACCTTCCAAACGTTTCTTTCCTAAAAAGAATTTAGTATGCTTTTCTTACAAAGTAGAAGCAGTAATACTTGTACTGATTTACTTTTTGCTTTAAAGTGAATAGAATGTATGGAATTTAATGTGCCTCAAATGGAACAAAGTAAATCTAAGCTTTTCAAATAGTTACTATGTATTTCCCACCTTCAAGTGATCTTCATTTTCTCTTTACTCTATATAAAATCATTACATCTTTCCCTCTTTTTTTTAAGTGCTATGCCAACCATGGGGCTTGAACTCACTATTATCAAGAGTCACATGTTCAAACAACTGAGCCAGCCATGATAAGTCTAGTTATGTCACCATACAAGGTTATATCATAATTATTGACTATATTGCCTATGCTATACATTATATCTTCATGACTTATTTATTTTATAACTGAGAAGAGTTTAAATGGAAGTTTTTCAGGTGGGAGATACTTGTGAAGATGATCTGAATTGCTTTTGCTTTGACATTTTAATTCTATACAGATACTTTAGAGGATTTTCAAAAAAGCATGAACAATTAGAAAGTTACATCTTTCAGTCCTATTCACTTATATTATTTCTCCTTGATTACAACTTATTGTTCTGCTGAGGTGTCAGCTAATTGAAAGAAACAGACCTATATGACTCAGAACTGAAAATTAGAAACTCAGGATTTTGGCCATTTCTGAATATCTTTTATTTAGTCATTGTGAAATGATAAGAAAGCTATTTAATGGTTAAAGAACATACAGCATTTGCATTCTGGGATTTGGTATTCTCCCGAATTGGAGCCGTCAGCTGAAAAGAAATGAATGAGGAAGTTTAACCAGGGAAACAAAGAATTATTTGTAGCTTTTGGTGGTAAAACTGTCATAGAGTTAGGTTACACATGTAGGGCAAGATTCTCAAATATCATTATGAGTACACATAGAGTAGGAACTTTAGTTGTGTTGAGGCAGGAAGATTAGGTTTGAATAGGTTTGTTGTATTATTTTCCACTCTTCTATCAGTGCAGAATTTACTGATTTTTCTCTTGTTTCTTTTTAGTTGAGTCCTCTCTTAATGCTAATCTTCATACAACTTTAATTTTTAGGCATGGATTACATAATTAGTTTTCTTCTGACCAACTCCTTTTGAATGCTTCAGTTTACTTAGAAGTCTTATAAAAGACTGACAAAGACTTACCAGTCTTAAGGTGGCTTCTACAAAATTTAGAACCACTATTCTGCTTTTTAACTCAAATGAATTCGATCCAAGTTTTTGTGAAAAAAGAGATTGCCTCCTTTTTGTTTTTAGGGAAATATTCAGTGATACTCAGGAGATTTTCAGTGGCTCTTTGTATTCAGGATACTTAACTTATGAAGGACTGCCTTTTAATATATCTTATTTTAGGACTTGAGAAGATTTAGATTTTAGTAATGCCTTGTTTTTTGTTGTAAATTTTGGATTCTGCCCTTAGAAAGAAATTTATCTTCTAAGGTGATTATTCTGAGGTGCCCGTGCCAGATGTGACTTGTCATCTCATATACTTAATTTTCATGTTTTTAGATGGCTGAGAGGCCTCAGTGTTTAGTTTTTTTTTTTAGATAATGTAAAGTAGATACCAGTGTTCTTTATTTCCTGTTTCAGTACTTTTGTTCCCATTTTCTTTTTGTAAAGGAACAAATGTATTTTATATCCCCTCAGATTCTTCAAGTAAAAGATGTTAATATTTCACAAGGGCCAAAAGAGGCATGTGGGCTTAAAATGTTTTCATCTTTTAGAAGATACCTGGAGAGATCCCTGAAGAATTAGAAGGGAAGATATCTTTTAACTTCCCTTATTTGTGGCACAAACTTTCTTTCTTTCATTATTTTTATTATGTTCAGTTAGCTGGCACAGACTTTCTATCAGACAGGTCCATTGGTCCTTCCTCTATCCCACTATAAAATTTATGTTTAACAGTATTAATTAGAGTATTATAATAATAAGATTCAGGTTGAGTTAAAGGCCAAAAAAATCTTATATAGAGAATAGAAATTATAAAGCCATATTGTAAAACTTTGTGCCCTGGATACACATAAATGTGGATACTGATTTTTTTTTTAATACTGAATTTGGATTTTTTTTCAGGAAGCAGAGCTTCATGTAAGGCTGTGATATCCTAGGATGAGATCCTGGGTAGAAAAAACTTGTGCTTTTCTATCTCATTCTTACTATATTAGTAACGTTTACTGCTTTTTGGTCTCATAAGCCAACAAAGTAATCGTCTAGTTTGACAGGTAAGTTTAAAAAATATGTAGATAACAGATTATTTTAATTTCTATTTCTGTTCCATGGTTTTATAATCTCTGTGGAAAAAAAAATTCAAGCAGTTATAGATTACTTCCTAATTAATACTTTTAAAACTAGAGATGTTCAGATGTCCTCAGATCATGTTGAATCTTTTAGTTTGAGTCCGTTTTTTCCTAATTAAAACATTTTTAAAAAGATTTTATTTATTTATTTGACAGAGAGAGAGACAGCCAGCGAGAGAGGGAACACAAGCAGGGGGAGTGGGAGAGGAAGAAGTAGGCTCCCAGTGGAGCAGGGAGCCTGATGCAGGGCTCGATCCCAGAACCCTGGGATCACGCCCTGAGCTGAAGGCAGATGCTTAACGACTGAGCCACCCAGGTGCCCCTAATTAAAACATTTTTAGAATTTGATTATAATTGACACATTCTAACTCCTGTTTGGAGGAGAAATTGTATGAAAGATCAAAATTCCAGTGCAGTTACTGTCAAAAGATCTATCAACAATTCAGTTAATGACCAAATCACTTTTTTAAAAAAAAGTTTATTTAAGTAATCTCTGTCCGATGTGGGGCTTGAACTCATGATTCCGAGATCAAGAGTTGCATGCTCTTCTGACTGAGCCAGCCAGGTGTCCCCAAGTCATTTTTTAAAAATAACAACTTTATTGATATAAATCACATACCATACAATTTATAAACCTTTAGAGAGCACAGTTCAGTGGTTTTAGTATATTCACAAACCTGTGCAGCCATCACTACAATATTCATCACTCCAGTAAGAAACCCCATACCAATTAGTGGTCATTCCTCATTTCCCCTCACATCCCCTACCCCAGATCCTAACAACCACTATTTTACTTCCTACCCTTATGGACTTGTGTATTCTGAACATTTCATAAAAAAAGAATCCTACAGCATGTGGTATTTTGTGACTAGCTACATTCATTTAGCATGTTTTCACAGTACATCCATGTTGTAGAATGACTCAGAACTTCATTCCTTTTTATCACTGAATAATATTCCATTCATCATTCGATAGATATTTGGTTTGTTTCTACTTTTTGATTATTATTTATCATGCTGCTCTGAACATTCATGTATAAATTTTTTTTAAAGATTTTATTTATTTATTTGACAGAGATAGAGACAGCCAGCGAGAGAGGGAACACAAGCAGGGGGAGTGGGAGAGGAAGAAGCAGGCTCATAGCGCAGGAGCCTGATGTGGGGCTCGATCCCATAACACCGGGATCACGCCCTGAGCCGAAGGCAGACGTTTAACCGCTGTGCCACCCAGGCGCCCCTCATGTATAAATTTTTGTGTGAGCATGTATTTTGTTTTTTTTTGTACCTAGGAGTAGAATTGCTGTGTCATATGGTAACACTGTGTTTAACCAACTATTTTTTAAAGTGGTTGTACCATTCACATTCATATCAGCTGTGTATAAAGGTTCCAGTTTTTGTTGTTCCTAGGTGGCTCAGTTGGTTGAATGTCGGACTCTTGATTTTGGCTCAGGTTATGCTCTTGGGGTTGTGAGATCCAGCCCTGCATGGGACTCTGCACTGGGCGTGGAGCTTGCTTGGCATTCTCTCTCTCCCTTTCCCTCTGCTCCCTCCTACCCCCCACTCATGCTCCATCTCTCCCCCGCCCCGTCTTAAAAAAAAAAGGTTCCAACTTTCCACATCCTCACCAACACCTCCTGTTGTCCATGTTTTTGATTAACCCTTTCTGGTGGGTGTGAAGTGGTATCTTGCAGTTATTTTTATCTTGGTAAAGTATGTATTTATCATTTTAACTTTTAAAATGTGCAATTCAGTGGTTAAATACATTTACAATATATAATAATCGCATGTACCCCAAACTCTTTTATCATTCCAAACAAAAACTTTGTACCCATCTTGATAATTTCTTAAATGGTGTGAGTCAACTGGATATCCATCCACATGTAAAAGAATGAAGGTTGGACTCTTAACTCCTACCATATACAACTTAAAGTGGAGCAAATACCTAAATTTAAGAGCTGAAACTATTACAGTTCTTAGGGGAAAACAGGGGGTAATCTTCATGACCTTGGATTTGGCAGTGGTCTCTTAAAGGAGCTGTAAAAAACTCAGGCAACAAAGAATAATTTGAACTTCATGTAATTTGAACTTCTTGAAAATGAAGAACTTCGTGCATCAAAGGATGCTATCAAGAGAGCGAAAAGACAACCACAGAATGGGAGAAAATATTTGCAAATCTTATATCTGATTGATAAGGGTTTAATATCCAGAATACATAAAGTACTCTTAAAACTTAGCAACAAAAAGGCAATTAAAAAATGGACAAGGGACTTGAGTAGATATCCCTTTACTTTAAAAAAAATTGTGGTAAAATATGTAACATAAAATTTACCACCTTAACGTTTTTTTAAGTGTGTATATCAGTAGTGTTAAGTACATTTCCATTGTTGTGTAACCAATCTCCAGAGCATTTTCATCTTGAAAAACTGAAACTCTTTTCCCATTAAACAACAACTCCCAGTTTTCTGTGGTTTCCCTTTACTTGTAATCAGTGTCTTTATATTTATAAAAGTGTGTTTCTTGAAGACAGCATACAATTGGGTCTTGTTTTTTAATCCTGTCTGACACCTGACTATATCTACAGTGATAATGGGACACACTCTCTTAGTTGATGTATTTAGATCATTCATATTTAAAGTGAAATTTGATAAATAGTTGGATCAATATCTGTCATGTTTGCACCTGTTTTTTTTTTTTTAATTTCTCCTTTTTCGTCTTTGGGTTTAATTGAACATTTTATATGATTTCATTTACTTTCCTCTTTTAAATGTTAAATTATACTTCCTAAAATTTTTTTTACTGGTTGCCTTTAGTTTGCAGTATACATTAATATCTTGTTTAAGTTCACTTTTAAATAACACTACAGGTTTCCCCTGCTATCTTAACATAGAACATTCTTACGAAACATTTCATAAGCTGAAATAGCTTACAGTGAAGAAGCAATTACCATTAGTTTACATAGAAAAAATTTTGAACATTCCCAGACCTGAAAATAACCTCTTTTAGGCTTTTCTGATACCTTAGTACAGATCTTGCTAATGGATTCACAAAATGAATTAAGATAAAGCACAAATGCTCCCAGACACAGTTAAAAGGTGAGAAGCTGGTGTAGTTCCCTGGGGAAGGAGCTTGGCAGTGCCATTATTGCTGCTCAGCATGTACACTGCCTCTGTAACAGCTTGCTGCAGAACAAACGCTAAATGCTCTTATCAGTTTTGTCTTCTTTCATAAAAGTGAAAATCCTCTGGATTTCTTTTGGTTAGTGAAAATTAGTACTAATGTAGGTGTTGCATAAAAGTGAAGTGCTGGAGCACCTGGGTGGCTCAGTTAGTTAAGCATCTGACTCTTGATTTCAGCTCAGGTCATGATCTCAGGGTGCTGAGATCGAGCCCTGGTAGGCACTGGGTGTGGAGCCTGCTTCAGATTCTCTCTCTCTCCCCTTCTGGCCCGCCCACCATCTCTCTCTCTCTCTCTCTCTCTCTCTCTCTCTCACAAAAAAAAAAAAAGTGAAGTGGCATACCACAAACTTTAGAAAAGCAGGGGATAACCGTACATCACTTTACAAGCAGTGTAGGTACCTTGTAACAGTATTCTCCGTTCTTATCCTTACTCGTAAGCTATAATCACCCAATACATTTTTGCTGTTATTAGTTTGAACAGTTAATTATGGGTCACTTAAAAATAAACATAAAAAATGTTAATTTTACTTTAATTTGTTCCTTCTCTAATGCTCTTCTTTTATGTATATCTTTGTTTTTGACCTATATAATTTTTTTTCTATCTGAAGAACTTTAAATATTTCATGCAAGCCAAGTCTGCTGGTGACAAATTACTTCAGTTTTTGTTTGTTGAGAAAGACTAGTTTGTTTTCACTTTTGAGGGATCATTTTGCTGGATACATGATTCTAGCTTGGTGTGTGTTTTTTTTCTTTCAACACTTAAAATATTTTATTCCATTCTCTTCTGCTTGGGTGGTTTCTGACAACAGATCAGATAAAATGCTTATCTTTGTTCCTCTATAGATAAGGTGTCTTTTTCTTCTGGTTTTTAATATTTTTCTCTCTCTATGGTTTTCTGTTGTTTGCTTCTGATATAGCTATGTGTAGGTACTTGGTATTTATCCTGCTTTTGTATTCTCTGTGCTTCCTGCATTTATGGTATCTGTTATTAATTTTGGCAGATTTTCCCACCACTATTATTTCAAACATTTCTTCTGCTTCTTTCTCCTTCGTATTCCCATTACATGTATTTTACAACTTCTGTAATTGTCCTACAGTTATTAGGTTTTCTGTTCCCTTTTATTTTTTTTTTCCTCTTTGCACTTCAGCTTGGAAAGTTTCTTCTCCTCTTCTCTTCTTTCTTTTCTTTTCTTTCTTCCTTCTTTCTTTCTTAGTTTGTAAAGTTTCTGTTGACCTATCATCAACCTTCACTGTTTCTTCAGTCTTCCAGCTCGTTGATTTCTTTCCTTCCCTGGGTCCAGTCTTCTAATGAGCCCATCAAATGCATTCTTTATTTCTTTCACAATGTTTTAGATTTGTAGCATTTCCTTTTATTTGTTTATTACAGTTTTCCGTGCTCTGCTTACTCCCGTATTCTTGCATGTTGTCTATTTCTTATTTCTGTCATTAGAGTCCTTATCGTATTAGTCATAGTTATTTTAGATTCCCCTGTCTGATAATTCCAAAAGTCTGTGTCTTACCTAAGTCTGATTCTGATGCTGTCTTTGTTTCTTTAGATTGTGGGTTTTCTTGGTTTGTTTGTTTGTTTTCCCTTCTGACATGACCTGAATTTTTTGGAAAGCCAAATACAATGTTTCTGGTAATGGGAATTTAGGTTATTAGGCTTTTAGTGTGAGCTTTTATGTTACTCTGGCTAGGAACTGGGCTGTGTGTTGTTTGCTGTAGCTGTTAGGTACTAGAGGATTCATTTCTTTATAATTTCTTTGTTTTAATTATTTTCTTCCCTGTTGTCTTTCAGTTTTGCCAGTAATTCCTTCCTTTTTTCTTAAGGGCTTAAAAGCATGACCCTGAGATTAAGACCTGAGCTGAGATCAAGAGTCAGATGCTTAACTGATTGAGCCATCCAGGCCCTGCTAAGAATTCCTTCTTAAACAGAGTCTATATTGGGCTTTCTCATTTGAAATTCAGTTATTATACTGGATCTGTGTTGATGTGGTGATAAGGATTTGGGGAGGGATAATGTTCTATAATCTTATCATTAAATCTTAGTTATTTTTAGTGGTCCTGAGACCCTGGATTAAGGCCTTCAGAAGTGTTTCTCCTCTTCTTTTTTTTTAAGATTTTTTCATCTATTTGACAGAGAGAAAGAGAGAGAGAGTGCACGCACAAGCAGGGGGAGTAGCAGGGGGAGAGGAAGAAGCAGGTACTCCACTGAGCAGGGAGCCCAATGGGGGACTTGATCCCACCCGAGCTGAAGGCAGACCTTAACCAACTGAGCCACTCAGGCGCCCCCAGAAGTGTTTCTTAGTCATGCCCCAACCTCAGGTGAGACAGGAACACTAGAGGAGGCTGAGGTTGTCTAATTGCTCTTCCTCTAGGTAGATTATGTCCTATTAGAGTAGTTTACTTTGCGGGCATGACTTTGTTAAGAGAATGCTTTGGACGTATTTCAGTAGGTCTACTTTCCCCTCCTGCTCAGGGCACAAGAAGATTTTCCATGGATTTTAACTGAAAACCTGAAAACCTTATGGGGGCTCCTGGAGGTAAAACCCAGGAAAGTGTCTCCCCCCCCCACAAAACTGGGACCCCAGGAGTTTTTTTAACTCTCAAATTAATCCATACTTGGCCTCTAACAATTCATCAATTACTGTTAAAGTGTTCCCACACCAGATAAGCTGTATCCTTGGTGGTGATTTGCCCTGTGACCTCAGTTCTCTAAAGGATGTAAGATAAGTTATTGATTTTCAGTTTGTTCATCTTTTTTCTTATTAGCACAAGAGTAAGGAATTCTAAGCCCCTTAAAAGTTGCAGCTGACTGGCTAGGTTTTTTTTCTTTGTTTTTTTTTCCCTTAAATAAATGGACCTATGTGAAATGGCATAATTGTCTGTGGCTTTAATTTTGGTGCTCTCCTTTGTTTTAAATGCTTGTGTTAACGCCTTTCAGGTCTTGGTCATTGTGAGGATTAGGTTCTAATTTTAGTTGAAAGTTTTAGGAATTGATTTTATAGTGGTTTGTTTCTTTTACTGTTACCAAGTTATCTTTAGTTGTTGCTGCATCCAGGGGTATTGTGGTAAGTGCAGTGGTTTAAGCATGAGCAGTAAAACTAGAGAACTCAGGTAATTTCATGTGTCCATGAAGTGCTTTATTAAAAAATTCATTCTTTTTTGGATGAGTAATATTCCATTTTATGTGTGTGTATATTTGTATATATATATACATATATGCATACACTGCATCATCTTTATCCATTCATCAAGTTGATGGACACTTGGAATGGTTCCATATCTTGGCTATTGTAAATAATGCTTCTATAAACATAGGGGTACATGTATCCCTTTGAGTTAGTGTTTAATATTCTTTGGGTAAATACCTAGTAGTGTGATTGCTGGAACTTTTTGAGGAACCTCCTTACTGTTCTCTAGAGTGGCTGCACCAGTTTGCATTCCCAACCAACAATGCATGAGGGTTCCTTTTTCTGCATATCCTTGCCACCACTTGTTTCTTCTGTTTTTGAATTCAGCCATTTTGACAGGTGTAAGGTGATATCTCATTATAGTTTTGATTTGTATTTCCCTGATGATGAGTGATGAGGAGCGTCTTTTTTTGTCTTTTGACCATCTGGATGTCTTATTTGGAGAAATGTCTGTTCATCATGTCTTCTGCCCTTTTTAAAATTGGATTATTTATTTTTGGGTGTTGTATAAGTTCTTTATATATTTTGGATACTAACCCTTTATCAGATGTCATTTGCAAATGTCTTCTCCCATTTCTTAGGTTGCCTTTTAGTTTTGTTGATGGTTTCCTTTGCAGTGCAGGAGCTTTTCATTTTGATGAAGCCCAGTAGTTTATTTTTGCTTTGTTTCCCTTGCCTCAGGAGACCTATCTAGAAAAATGTTGCTACGGCCAATATCAGGGACTTTACTACTTTTGCTTTCTTCCAGGGTTTTAATGGTTTCCTGTCTCCCATTTAGGTCTTTTATCCATTTTGAAATTATTTTTGTGTGTGGTGTAAGAAAGTGGCCCAGTGTCATTCTTTTGCACGTACCTGTCACGTTTTCCCAGCACAATTTGTTGAAGAGACTGTCCTTTTCCCATTGGATGTTCCTTTCTGCTTTGTCGAAGATGAATTGACCGTATGGTTGTGGGTTTATTCCTGGGTTTTCTATTCTATTCTGTGTTTCTATTTTTTGTGCCAGTACCATACTGTTTTGAGAACTACACCTTTGTAATATAACTTGATATCCTGAATTGTGATATCCCCAGCTTTATTTTTCTTTTTTAAGCTTGCTTTGGCTTCTTGTCCATTTTTGCCATTCTATCGGGTGTAAAGTGGTATCTCAATGTGGTTTTGGTTTGTTTTTTTTAAATATTTATTTTGTTATATTAGTCACCATACAGTACATCCCCAGTTTTTGATGCAATGTTCCGTGATTCATTACTTACATATAACACCCAGTGCATCATGCAATATGTGCCCTCCTTAATACCCATCACTGGCCTATCCCAATGCCCCACTCCCCTCCCCTCTGAAGCCCTCAGTTTGTTTCCCAGAGTGCACAGTCTGCCATGGTTCATTCCCCCTATTGTTTACCCCCCCTTCATTCTTCCCTTCCTTCTCCTGCCAATCTTCCTATTTCTTATGTTCCATAAATGAGTGAAACTATATAATTGTCTTTCTCTGCTTGACTTATTTCACTTAGCATTATCTCCTCTACTCCCGTCCATGTTGCTGCAAATGTTGTGTAATCGTTCTTTCTGATGGCTGAGTAATATTCCATGTATATACGGACCACATTTTCTTAATTGTGGTTTTGATTTGAATTTCCCTGATGGCTAACGATTTTGAACATTTTTTCATGTGTCTGTTAGCCACTTGTATGTCTTCATTGGAAAAGTGTCTGTTCACATCTTCTGCCCATTTTTTGATTTGATTATTTGTTTCTCGTGTATTGAGTTTGAGAAGTTCTTTGTAGATCTTGGATACCAAGTCTTTTATCTGTAGTGTCATTTGCAAATATCTTCTCCCATTCCGTGGGTTGCCTCTTAGTTTTTTTGAATGTTTCCTTGGCTGTGCAGGAGCTTTTTATCTTGATGAAGTCCCACAAGTTCATTTTTTCTTTTGTTTCTCTTGCCTTTGGAGATGTGTCATGAAAAAAGTTGCTGTGGCCAGTGTCAAAGAGGTTGCAGCTTATGTTCTCCTCTATGATTTTGACGGATTCCTGTCTCACATCGAGGTCTTTCATCCATTTGGAGTTTATCTTTGTGTATGGTGTGTGAGAGTGGTCAGGTTTCATTCTTTTGCATATAGCTGTCCAATTTTCCCAGCACCTTTTATTGAAGAGACTGTCTTTTTTCCACTGGATGTTTTTTCCTGCTTTGTCAAAGATTAGTTGCCCAAAGAGCCGAGGGTCCATTTCTGGGTTCTCTATTCTGTTCCATTGGTCTATGTGTCTATTTTTGTGCCAGTACCATGCTGTCTTTGTGATCACAGTTTTGTAGTATAGCTTGAAATCCGGCAGTGTGATGTCCCCAGCTTTCTTTTTCCTTTTCAACAATTCCTGGGTGATTCGGGGCCTTTTCTGGTTCCACACAAATTTAAGGGCTGTTTGTTCCGGTTCTTTGAAAAATGTCATTGGTATTTTGATTGGGATGGCATTGAAAGTGTAGATTCCTCTGGGTAGCATAGATTTTTTAAGTATGTTTATTCTTCTGATCTATGAGCATGGAATATTTTTCCAACTTCTTATGTCTTCTTTAGTGTCTTTCAAGAGTGATTTGTAGTTTCTAGAATATAGATCCTTTACGTCTCTGGTTAAGTTAATTCCGAGATAATGTATGATTTTTGGTGCTATTGTAAATGGAATGGATTCCCTAATTTCTTTTTCTTCAGTCTCATTGTTCGTGTATAGAAATGCAACTGAATTCTGATCTTGATTTTGTATCCCGCCACATTACTGAATTGCTCTTTAACTTCTGGTAGTTTGGGGGTGGATTCTTTTGGGTTTTCCATATAAAGTATTAGGTCATCTGCGAAGAGAGACAGTTTGACTTCTTCTTTGCCGATTTGGATACCTTTTATCCCTTTTTGTTGTCNATCCCTTTTTGTCTTCTGATTGCTGTTGCAAGGACTTCTAGTACTATGTTGAATAATATTGGCGAGAGTGGGCATCCTTGTCGTGTTCCTGATCTTAAGGGAAAGGCTTTCAGCTTTTCCCCATTGAGAATGATATTCGCTGTAGGCTTTTCATAGATGGCTTTTGTGAACTTGAGGAATGTACCCTTTATCCCTACACTCTGAAGGGTTTTAATCAGGAAGGGATGCTGTATTTTGTCAAATGCTTTTTCTGCATCTAATGAGAGGATCATATGATTCTTGGCTTTTTTTCTTGTTGATATAGTCTATCACACTGATAGATTTGCGAATGTTGAACCACCCTTGCATCCCAGGGATGAATCCCACTTGGTCATGATGGATAATCCTTTTAATGTACTGTTGGATCCTATTAGCTAGGATCTTGTTGAGAATTTTGGCATCCATATTCATCAGGGAAATCGGTCTGTAATTCTCCTTTTTGATGGGGTCTTTGCCTGGTTTGGGGATCATTGATCTCTGCTCTAATCTCCATCACCTGCCTTCTCATGTGTGGGTTAGGCCTGTTCTTCTGTTCCAGCTCCAGCTTCTTGAGGTGAGAATATAAAACCTGCATTTTAGATTTTTCTATTCTTTTGAGTGAGGCTTGGATGGCCATGTATTTTCCCCTTAGGACCGCCTTTGCAGTGTCCCATAGGTTTTGGACTGATGTGTTTTCATTTTCATTGGTCTCCAATAATTGCTTAATTTCCTTCTTAATTACCTGGTTTGCCCAATCATTCTTGAGCAGGATGGTTCTGAGTTTCCAAGTGTTTGGGTTTCTTCCAAATTTTTCCTTGTGATTGAGTTCCAATTTCAAAGCATTGTGGTATGAGAATATGCAGGGAATAATCTCAGTCTTTTGGTATCATTTGAGACCTGTTTTGTGACCTAGTATATGGTCTATTCTGGAGAAAGTTCCATGTGCATTAGAAAAGAATGAGTATTCTGTTGTTCTGGGTGTAGTGTTCTGTATCTATTTATGAGGCCATCTGACCCTGTCATCCAAAGCTCTTGTTTCTTTGTTGATTTTCTGCTTAGGTGATCTGTCTGTTGCTGAGAGCGGAGTGTTCAGGTCCCCTACTATTAACGTATTATTATCTATATGTCTCTTTATTCTGGTTAAGAGTTGGCTTGTGTATCTAGCTACTCCTCTGTTGGGGGCATAGATATTTATAATTGTCATATCCACTTGTTGGATACATCCTTTAAGAATAATATAGTGTCCTTCTATATCTCTAACTACAGTCTTCAGTTTAAAATCTAATCTGTGTGATATGAGAATTGCTACCCCAGCTTTCTTTTGAGGTCCATTGGGATGAAAAATGGTTTTCCACCCCTTTGCTTTCAGTCTGGATGTATCTTTAGGTTCAAGATGAGTCTCTTGTAGACAGCAAATGGATGAGTCATGCCTTTTTATCCAATCTGTACAAAAGAATACACTTAAAATATTTGGAATTCCACAGTTCCTCATGGAAAAAAATAAAGTAGTAAAACATTCAAAGGAAAGAACACAGCTTGTAGTTAAGAATACTGACATTAGGATTCAAAATTTGTCTAAAATCTAGTCATTCATGATATCATTAGTTTACAGGAAGAATTAAATTTTTTTTGATCCACTTGCAGATAGGCGGGTCAGATTTCACAAGTCATCTGTATCAAGCCACTGTTGAAATTGTGTAATGGTAAGTATGAAGGCCGAACACATTGTTCCTCAGTGGAGATTTTTAAGCACTCTTCAAGGATGGTTTTAAGGACTGACTTAGCATCTAAAGTTAAGAAATGTATATAGTACTGGTTGAGTCAGCTTCACATTTTGGTAGAGGGAGGAAGAGAGTAACAACCGTGTCTAGATTTAATAAATATCATTTGTAATAGTTCACAGTTACAAAACTGGTAAGTTAATGTGTGTGGTTTTGCCTTAGGAAGATTGTTCACTTTACAAAAGGATTGATAAATGTTGGCTTTTTAAATAGTTGGTTTTGGTGTATTTAAAATACCATTTCCACAAATGAGACTTACACAATTACAAGGATCATCTCTAAAGTGTGATTCTAGAAATGAGACAGATTTAAAAAACTGACATCAGAGCTTTTATATGCAGATGAGTATTTCCCTTCTAAGTATTAGCTGTACGAGGCCATGCTGATATCAGTGATGTCATTCCTGAGGACATTTTGAGAACTCTCCTTTTGTAACCCATAGAAGTCAAGCAGGAAAAGAAATCTTCAGGAATACTTCACATTTTAGCAAAAACTAATTTTACCCAACTTGATAGCTCACCACATCTGATTCTAAATGACATTAGGTTATTTGCAAAAATCACATATGCCCTCAAAGAGAGAAGATTTTTCAAATAAATGGGCAAAATTTTTTTTAAAGATTTTATTTATTTATTTGACAGAGAGAGAGAGGCAGCCAGCAAGAGGGAACACAAGCAGGGGGAGTGGGAGAGGAAGAAGCAGGCTTCCAGCAGAGGAGCCTGATGTGGGGCTCGATCCCAGGACTCTGGGATCATGCCCTGAGCTAAAGGCAGACGCTTAACGACTGAGCCACCCAGGCGCCCCAATGGGCAAAATTTTTTAAGTATCAAAATTTTTTTTTACCACTTGGCTTCTACCTGGTCTCATAATTTATAATATAACACAAACATGTTTATGTCTAAAAGTACTATCCTTCACAGAAGGAAAGATTTCTACTGATAGTATCCAACTGTTTTAATTTTTACATCTGGCGATACTAATATTAACGGGTTATGCTGATTTATCCATAGTCCTGACCTCAGCTACAGTATGAATTCATGTGATCGCTGGCTTTGTGGTCGTATTTCTGTGAATTCTAGGAATGAGTGAGACAATCATTATTCTGCCAGTTTGCTATACTCTTTTCTAAAGAACAACTTTTTTGCTCTTTGTAATCTGTTGATGGGACAAGATGTAGAATGACATCATTCGTGCTTATTTTTGAATTTTGGTTATAAGGAATTTTGTGTGCCATTGATAGACATGTAGCATCTTTTTTTTAAAAAAGATTTTATTTATTTATTCGACAGAGATAGAGACAGCCCGCGAGAGAGGGAACACAAGCAGGGGGAGTGGAAGAGAAGAAGCAGGCTCTTGGCGGAGGAGCCTGATGTGGGGCTCGGTCCCATAACGCCGGGATCACGCCCTGAGGCGAAGGCAGACGCTTAACCGCTGTGCCACCCAGGCGCCCCCCCCCCCCCCGACATGTAGCGTCTTTTGCTCTGGTTCCGTTTTCTAATTTAAGATTAAGGACTTTGAGTAACTTGACAATTTCATACATCTAAGTGTTTTCGAAAGCAAGGTTATGGCAAAAAGTAGAAATTACACCAAGTTTTGGTACCTTTATTCTAGAGACAAGTTTGTTTCAAAATTTTGTAAAAACAAAACAAAGCAAAAAAAACCCTCTTCATCAAAACAAAACCACCAAAATCCCGCGCAGTAGTATGTGTGTTGTATCTCATTCTTTTTCCTTCCCTTAATATTCTGGGTTCTCTCTAGCTAAACGTAGGAAAATGGTGCAGAGGGGACTGTTGGCCTTGGGGTGGGCCCAGTGCACTGCTTGAATGGGGATGGTGCCTGCCCAGGAGGCACCAACACAGCTGTTAACCCATTCAGTGTTTTAATTTGCATTCTGTTGATTATTAGTGAGGTTGTAGTGCTTTTTCTCCCAATTTTTTGTTACCCGGTTGTATTCCGTTTTTAAAAATTGTTTCTGTCTTTTATTCATTTATCTGCTATGACTTTAGTATTTTTTAAAATATGAGGTGGTTTTTATCTCCTTATTTGCAAGTTATTTTCATTTTACATTTTGATTATGGATATCTTTGGAAGTGTATGCATAAGTTTTATTTTTATGTAAATACATAGGTATATTCTTGAGTTTCTTCCTTTGCATTTTTATTGAGAAAGTTTACATAAAATTCACTATTTAAACCAATTTAGTTTATAATTCTTTTTTTTTTTTTTTAGAAAATTTACAATATTGTGCAGCTGTCACACTTTGTAATTCTAGAACATTTTCATTGCCCCCAAACTAGCCCATACCTCCCAGTACCCCACTTCCTCCATCTCCTGGCAATCACTGATCTTAATGTCTCTATAGAAAGTGCCTATTCTGGACATTTCATATATGTGTGTATATATATATATATATATATATATATATATATATATATATATANATATTATATATATGTGTATATATATATATATATATATATATATATATATATATATATATACGTGTGTGTGTGTATATACACACATATATGAAATATAATAATCCAATATGTGGCATTTTGCATTTGCCTTTTTTAGCATAATGTTTCCAGGTGTCATCCATGTTTTATCATGTATGTATATTTTATTGCTTTTTATTGGGACATAATATTCCATTGTTTATTTGTCAGTTGGTAGACATTTGGGTACTTTCTACTTTTTTGGCTATTATGAATATTGCTGCCATGACCATTTGTGTACAGTATTTTTTGTGTGGACATATGATTTCATTGTTTTGGATATATATCCAAGAATGAAATTACTGAGTCATTTGGTAACTCTTTAACTTTTTGAGTTACTACTAAACCTTTTCACAATGACTGCATCATTTTACATCTTCATCAGCAATGTATGTGGATTCCAGTTACTCTACACCCTTGCCTTATTTTTCATTAAAAAATTATATCTACCCTAATGAGTGTAAAATAGTATCTTGTTGTGGTTTTGATGTGCATTTTTCTAATGACTAATAGTCTTGAATATTTTTCATGTGTTTACTGGCGCTTTGTACATCTTCTTTGGAGAAGTGTATATCTGTGTCCTTTGCCCATTTTTGAATTGGGTCCTTTCTCTTTTTATTGTTTAATTATAAAAATTCTTTATAAAAAGGATAAAATTCCTTTAAAGGAGGTATATCATCTTATTTGAAGGATATATGTATTATGCAAAAGGATATTACTACCTTTTCAGATAGGTGATTTGAAAATAGTTTTCTTCAGTTGTATGGCTTGTCTCTTCACTTTTTTGATGATATCTTTTGATATACACAAGTTTTGAATTTCAGTCAAATCAATTTTATTTTTGCTCTTTTAAGTTTAGGAAATCCTGTATTGGAAATGGGGTAGTTGTTTATTTTGTGCATTCTTTTAAGTTTTTAACTTTTATAAATCTGTTGGATTACAGATATATCTATTATATAACAGCAGAATATGCTATAACAATTTAGTTACATAAATATTTCCCTGGGAATCTGTGAACTCTTCTAAGTCCTGTTTTAGATTTTCTTCATCTTTTTGCCACTTATACAATTATTCTGTGACAAGCAGAAGATAGAGTGATTAAAAAATACAGAAGCCTTCCAGGGAGTAAGTGTTCAGTAAATACATTTGTACATTACTCAGTTATTATTTTAAATGATGTAAAGCAAAATCTCAACATTTTACTCATGTTTTCAAATCTTCAGTGAAATAATGAAAATTCATTTTCTTTTACTTTTATTTTGAATATGCATTCTTCCAGACCACTTACAGTTTAGGTATGTTTTCAGTTTGTTAGAACTTTACATTTGATTAAATATGTGACAGGCTAATTAAAGAAGTTCTTTAAATTTTTGTTTTGGTAGTGAAAGCAAGTTGAATACATTGGTGCAGAAGCTTCATGACTTCCTGGCACACTCATCAGAAGATTCTGAAGAAACAAGTTCTCCTCCAAGACTTGTGATGAACCAAAGCACAGGTAAATTGAGAAATAGTGTGCAATATCTTCTAGTCTATTTTCCATTTAGTTTTGGGAGCAGCTATTGAAGGTTTTATTAGCTCTTCTGAATCTAGTGTTTAGCTAAAATCTGATATTGGAGATTTTAATTCAGATAAGTAAAATGTAAGGTTGTATGGTTATAGGTGCTTAGAGGAGGATGCACTATGGTTTTATGTATAAATGGAGATCTCTTATAGAGTGGGTGATAAATGTTCACTATGAAAAATAGGTTGTGTTAGAAGAGGTGGGAGCAGTATAGAAATGTATTATTTTAGTTATTTGCATATTATGAGTTAAATTTTTACGTTGTATGAGTTAAATTTTTACATTGTTTGATAAGTTCTCTGAGTAGAATTGGTGCATTTTTTAAATAAAAAAGACTCAGTACCTCCTTTCTCTTTCCTTTTTTTCCTTTTTAAAAGTATCCTGTATCATGTGATGATCACTTTTGAGGTTTTCGAGGGTAGCTACATATATGAGAGCTGAATACACACACACACACACACACGCACAAGTGCATGTGCACCACAAATACAGTATGTACACCAAGTATAAGAGAGGTAGACCACAGTGAGAAGTTCAACCATATGTGTAATTAGAATCCCAGAAGGGAAGAAAAGATAGAATGGGTCAGAAACCTAGCTGAGCATTTTCTGAAAGTGATGAAAGGCATCAAGCAATAGAGTCATGAAACTCTGTGAACCTCAAGCAGGATAAATATAAAGAAAACTATAGCTAGATCTATCATAATTAAACTCCTAAAGAACAAAAAAACAAGAGAAAAATTTATAAGCACTTAGGAAAAAAAGCATTGCTTTCAAAGGAACAGCAATAACAATGATAGTACAGTTAACAACATGAATTACAGAAGCTACATGATATGAAATGATTTCTTTAAAGTACCAAATGAAAATAATTGCCAACTTGAAACTGTGTATTCAGTGAAAGCATCTTTCAAAAGTGAAGGTGGAATTAATATAAACAAAAAGTAAGAACTCCATCATGTCAGTAGACCTACAGTAGATGAAATACTAAAGGGAGGAAAGAGTCTCAAGCAGACTCTGTGCTGAACATGGATGATGGGCTCGATGTCACCACCCATGAGATCGTGACCTGAGCTAAAACCAAGAGTTGGATGATTAATTGTCTGAGCTACCCAGGCACCCTTCTTTTTATTGTAAAACCATTTCTTTGTCTGTTGGAGCCATGATACTTTTGAAATGTACAGGTCTATTACATTGGTGACCCTTTATGTGAATTTGTCTGATTAGTTATAATTAGATTCAGGTTATTTATTTTTGTTAGGGTTAATATGTGGTGTTGTGTTCTTGTCACTACATCATATCACAAGGCACATGATGTAATTTTTTCTTTTTTTTAAAGGTTTATTTTAGTTTTTTGAAGATTTTATTTATTTGACAGAGAGAGAGTGCATGCAAGTGCACAAGCAGTGGGAGCGGCAGGGAGAGGGAGAAGCAGGTCTCCTGCTGAGCAAGGAGCCTGATGCAGGGCTTGATCCCAGGACCCTGGGTTGATGATTGAGCTGAAGGCAGATGCTTAACTGACCACGCCACCCAGGTGGACCTGTAATTTTTTTCTTTTATTAGTGATGTTAACTTAGGGTAATCGACTGTGGTTGTTATGCTGGATTAATCCACTATAAACTTATGATTTATTCCTTTGTAATTAATAAGTAATTTGTAGGATATTACTGTGAAACTATTTAGGTATTCTTTTTCATTATCAAAAGTTAACTTATGGGGCACCTGGGTGGCACAGCGGTTAAGCGTCTGCCTTTGGCTCAGGGCGTGATCCCGGCGTTGTGGGATCGAGCCCCACATCAGGCTCCTCCGCTATGAGCCTGCTTCTTCCTCTCCCACTCCCCCTGCTTGTGTTCCCTCTCTCGCTGGCTGTCTCTATCTCTGTCGAATTAATAAATAAAATCTTAAAAAAAAAAGTTAACTTATGTGTTTTCTCTTGCAAATAACCACAAACATGGCAGCTTATAATAATCCAAATGTATTATTTCACACTTCTGTAGGTCAGGAGTCCCGTGAACCTTTCTGGGCTCTCTAAAGGGAATCACAAGGCTGAAGTGAAAGTGTCGTTGAGACTGTGTTCCTTTCTGCAAGCTCTGTGGAAAAATCCATTTCCTTGCTCATTTAGGTTGTTGGCAGAATTTAAGTCCTTATGGTTGTAGGTCTAAGGTTCCCATTTCTTGCTGGCTGTTGGCCAGGATCTTCTCTCTTAGCTTAAGGCTGTTTGTATTTCTTCTCACATGGCCCCCTCCATATTCAAAGCCAGCATGTTGAGTCTTTCTCATGCTTTTGAATCTCTCTCTTTTGCTTACTTCTTCAGCCATCATCTGGAGAAATTTACCTATTGTTAAGGACTCATGTGATTACACTAGCCAAATCCCTTTTAACCACCCTCTCCTATTTTTAAGGTCAGTGGTGCCATTTTACATAGTACAGTCATGAAAGTGGCATTTCCTCACATTCATAGGTTCTGGAGATGAGGGAGCATGAAATCTTGGGGGCCATATGTAGAAATTGTGCATACCACAGTATCCACTCATGATTCTTGGCTGAATGATATATTACTTTGATGGGTTCCAAATGCTGAATAATCTATTATTACTTGTATGTTTTAGTTGATATATTATTACAAGTATACGGGAGGGCTTTACATTCTATTCTTTCTTTATTTGTTTAATTTGTATATACTAATATTCTTTCTTTCTTCGTTAATATCTCTGTCATTCTTTATTTCAGTGTTCTTTTGTGTTACTCTTGGCAAGTGGGAGCCCCTTCTGCATGGTTCTTGCTGACCTTTTTACAAATCATCATCCTAGAGCACTTCATTACTTTCTGAAATTCGTTATTTCTCCAAGGAGTTCCAATTCCTTTTATTGAGATACTGTATTTAGAAACCGAGATCTGGTTGTATGATGTTCTTGTTGCCACCAGGATATCTTTGGTTACGGGCTCTTTCACAGAGAAAGTGGATATATGTGTTAATATTGTCATGAGTTGATGTTGATACTTTATTTTTTAATTATTTTTAAATTCCAGTATAATTAACATAGTTTTATATTATTTTCAGGTGTACAATATAGTGATCCAACAATTCTACACATTAAGAGTACTCTTAGTCCCTATCGCTTACTTGACCTACCCACCTCCCCTCTGGTAACCACCAGTTGGTTCTCTTTTGTTTGTCATTTTTTTTCTTTGTTTTGTTTCTTAAATTCCACATAAGGGTGAAATCATATGGTATTTATCTTTCTCTGACTGGTTTATTTTGCTTAGCACTATATCCTCTAGATCCATCCATGGTATTGCAAATGGTAAGATTTCATTCTTTTTTATGTCTGAGTAATATCCCATTGTATTTACATACCACATTGTCTTTATTCATCTGTTGATAGACACTTGGGTTGCTTCCACATATTGACTATTGTAAATAATACTGCAATAAACATAGGTGTGCACATATCTTTTCAAATTAGTGTTTTTGTATTTTTGGGATAAATACCCAGTAGTGGAATTACTGGATCATATGGTAATTCTATTTTTAATTTTTTGAGGAACGTCTATATCACATGGTAATTCTATTTTTAATTTTTTGAGGAACATCTATATGCACAGTTTGCAGTCCCAGCAACATTGCACAAGGGTTCCTTTTTCTTCACATCCTTGCCAACACTTGTGGTTTCTTGTGTTTTAAATTTCATCCATTCTGACAGGTGTGAGGTGATATCTCATTGTGGTTTTGATTTGCATTTCCTTGATGATGAGTGATGTTGAGCATCTTTTCATTTTGGCCATCTGTATATATTCTTTGGAAAAATGTCTGTTGATGGCTTTTGCCCATTTTTAAATTGGATTACCTGTGGGTTTTTTTGGGTGTTGGGTTGTATAAGTTCTTTATATATTTTGGATACTAACCCATTATTGGATATGTCATTTGCAAATATCTTTTCCCACTCAGTAGGCTGTCTTTTAGTTTTGTTGGTTGTTTCCTTTCCTGTGCAGAAGCATTGTACTTTGATGTAGTTCCAATAGTTTATTTTTGCTTTTGTTTCCCTTGCCTCAGAAGACATATCTAGAAAAATGTTGCTCTGGTGGATGTCAGAAAAATTACTGCCTGTGCTCTCTTCTAGGGTTTTTATGGTTTCAGGTCTCACATTTAGGTCTTTAAAGCATTTTGTGTTTATTTCTGTGTGCGGTATAAAAAAGTGGTCCAGTTTCATTCTTTTGCATGTTGCTGTCCAGATTTCCTAGTATTTGTTGAGGAGTCATTTTCCCATTGCATATTCTTGCCTCCTTTGTTGAAAATTAATCAACCATATAATCTTGGATTTATTTCTGGGCTGTTTTATTCCATTGATCTATGTACATTTTATTGTGCTAGTACCATACTCTTGATTACTGCAGCTTTGTAGTATACCTTGAAATCTGTGATTGTGATACCTTCAGTTTTGTTCTTCCTTTTCAAGATTGCTTTGGTTATTTGGGGACTTCTTTGGTTCTATACAAAGTTTAGGATTGGTCTAGTTCTGTGAAAAATGGTGTTGGTATTTTGATACGGATTGCATTAAATGTTTAGATTCCTTTGGTTAGTATAGACATTTTAACAATGTTTGTTTTTCCAATCCATGAGCATGGAATGTTTTTCCATTTCTTTGTGTCCTGTTCGGTTTCTTTCACAAATGTTATTTAGTTTTCAGAGTACAGATCCTTTGCCTCTTTGGTTAGGTTTATTCCTAGGTATCTTCTTGGTTTTGGTAAAATTATAAATGGGGTTATTTTCTCAATATTTTCTAGTACTTCATTATTAGTGTATAGAAATTCAACACACTTCTGTAGATTGATTTTGTATCCTGCAACTTTACTGAATTTGTGTATCAGTTCCACTAGATTTTGTTGGAGGTTTTAAGGTTTCCTCTATATAGTATCATGTCATCTGCAAATTGTGAAAGTTTGTCTTCTTCCTTACCAATTTGGATGCTTTTTATTTCTTTTTATTTTCTGATTCCTGTGGCTAAGACTTGCGGTACTATATTGTATAATAGTGGTGAGAGTGGACATCCCATGTTTTGTTCCTCACCTTAGGGGAAAAGCTCCCAGTTCTTTCCCCATTAAGGATGATGGTAGCTGTGGGTTTTTCATAAATGGCCTTTATTATTTTGAGGTATGTTCCCACTAAACCTACTTTGAGTGTTTTTGTCATGAATGGATGTCATACTTTGTCAAATCCTTTTTCTGCATCTTTTGAAATTATCGTGTGGTTTTTATCCTTTCTGTATTGAATGAGATGTATCTCACTGACTGATCTGTGACTATTGACTCACCTTGCATCCCAGGAATAAATCCTGCCTGATCGTGGTAAATGATTCTTAATGTATTGTTGGATTCATTTTGCTAATATTTTGCTGAGGAATTTTGTATCTCTTTTCACCAGGGGTATTGCCCTGTGGTTCTGTTTTTTTCAGTGGAGTGTTCATCTGGTTTTGGTATCAGGATTACACTGGCCTGATTGAATGAATTTGAAAGCTTTCTTTCTCTTCTATTTTTTGGAATAGTTTGAGAAGAATAGGTATTAACTCTTTAACTCTTTGGTAGAATTCACCTGTGAAATCATCTGATCATGGCTTTTTGTTGGTTGTTTTTGAATACAGATTCAGTCTTATTGCTGGTAATAGTTTGCTCAAATCTTCTATTTCTTCATGATTCAGTTTTGGGAGGTTATGTTTCTAGGAATTTATCCACTTCTTGTAGGTTGTCCAGTTTGTTGGCATATACTTTTTCATAATATTCTCTTATAATTCTTTGTATTTCTGTGTTGTTGGTAATTTCTCCTCTTATTTACAGTTTTGTTTATTTGAGTTCTCATTTTTTGATGAGTCTGGATAAGGTTTTTCAGTTTTGTTGATTTCCTCAAACTACCAGCTCCTGGTTTCAGTGATCTGTTGTATTTTGTTTCTGTTTTATTTCTGCTCTTATTTTTTTAGAGATTTACTTATTTGAGAGAGAGAGCGAGCAAGCACGTGTGTGTGCAGGGGAGGGACAGAGGGGAAGCCAACCCCCCACTGAGTGGGGAGCCTGATGCAGGTCTTGATCTCCCAACCCTGAAGATCATGACCTGAGCCTAAACCAGGAGCCATACCCTCAACTGACTGAGCTACCCAGGTGCCCCTATTTCTGCTCTTATTTCTATTATTTCTTTCTGCTGTTTCTGTGTTTCATTTGTTATTCTTTTTCTAGTTCCTTTAGGTATAACTTTAGGTTATTTATTTGGGGTTTTTCATACTTCTTGAGGTAGGCTTGTTTGCTATAAACTTCCTTCTTGGAACAGCTTTGGCTGCATCTGAAAGATTTTGGATCATTGTGTTTTTGTGTTCACTTGTTTACATTTATTTTTATTTTCTCTTTGATTTCTTGATTGTCCCATTTATTGTTTATTAGTGTGTTATTTAATCTTCATGTATTTATGTGCTCTCCAGTTTTTTTTCTTGTGGTTGATTCCTAGTTCCATAGTGCTAGTGTTGGAAAAGATGCATAGTATGCATCCATAGTATGACTTCCATCTTTTTGAATTTTTGGAGACTTGTTTTGTGGCCTAACATATGCTCTGTTGTGGGGAATGTTCCATGTGTATGTGAAAAGAATGTGTATTCTGCTTTTAGGATGGAATGTTCAGAATATATCTGTTGGATTCATGTGTTCCAATGTGTCCTTCAAAGCCAGTGTTTACTTTTTGATAACTTTGTTTGGATGATCTATTGATGTAAGTTAAGTTCTCTTAGTGTTATTGAGTTACTGTCAATTACTTCCTTTATATTTGTTACTAGCTGCTTTGTTTTTGTGTGTGCTCCCCTGTTGGGTTCATATATATTTGCAATTGTTACATTTTCTTTTTGGATTGTTCCCTTTATGATTGCGTAGTGTCCTTTTTTGTCCTTTGTTGCAGTCGATGTTTTAAAGTTTATTTCGTCCCATATAAGTATTGCTACCCCAGCTTTCTTTTCACTTCCTTTCACATATAAATGTTTTTCTGTCCCTTTACTTTGAATATGCATGTGTCTTTAGGTCTGAAATGAGTCTTCTGTACACAGCATAGATGGGTCTTGCTTTGTTATCCCTTCCTTCACCCTGTGTCTTTTGATTGGAGCATTTAGTCCATTTACATTCAAAGTAATTTTTAATAGGTATGTGTTGCCATTTTGTTATCTATTTTATGGTTGTTTTTGTAGTACTTCTTTCTCACTTCTTTTGCTGTCTTCTCATTGTTTGCTTCTGTTCATTAGTGATGTGCTTGGATTCCTTTCTCTTTATGTTTTGCGTATCTCTTACCAGTTTTTGACTTGTGGTTATCATTATGTTTATATGTATCATCTTCTTCATATAGCAGTCTGTATTAAGCTGATGGTTGATTAAGTTTGAACCCATTCTGAACGTGCTAAAGTTTTACTTTTCTCTCCCCCTTACCTACCATGTTTTCATATATGGTGTCTTATTTTTCATCCTTTTATTTTGTGAATTCTTTTTATTTCTTAGATATACTTAATTTTACTGCTTTTGTGCTTCCTGTTTTTCTTACTCCTTATGGTGTAACCTTCCCACTCAGATTGTCCCTCTCAGCATTTCTTGTAAGGGTGGTTTAGTAGTAATGAATTACTTTAAGTTTTGTTTGTCTGGGAGCTCTTTATCCTTCTGTGAATGATAGCATTGTTGGTAGACTACCCTTTTTTGTTCAGATTTTTATTTAAATTCTGGTTTGTTAACATATAGTTTAATACTGGTTTCAGGAGTAGAATTTAGTGATTCATCACTTACATATAATACCCAGTGCTCATTACAAGTACCCTCCTAAATACCCGTGACCCATTCAGTCCATCCTCCACCCACCTCCCTCCATCAGCCCTCTGTTCTCTATCATTAAGAGTCTCCTGTGGTTTATTTTCCTCTCCCGTTTTTTTCCCCCTTCCCATATGTTCATCTGTTTTGTTTTTTAAATTCTACATATGAGTGAAATCATATAGTACTTGTCTTTCTCTAAGTTATTTCACTTAGCATAACACACTTTAGCTCCATTAATATCAATGAAATGGCAAGATTTCACTTTTTTGATGGCTGAGTAATATTCCATTGTATATATATATATATATACCACATCTTCTTTATCCATTCATCAGTGGATCCACCTTTGGGCTCTCCCTTTAGTTTGGCTATTGTTGATAATGCTGCTGTAAACATTGGGGTGCATGTACCCTTTCAGTCTTGTAATTTTGTATCCTTTCAGTAGATACCTAGTAGTGCAATTTTTGGGTCATAGTGTAGGTCTGTTTTCTCTTTTTGAGGAACCTTTATACTGTTTTCCAGAGTGGCTGCACCAGTTTTCATTCCTACCAACAGTGTACGCGTGTTACCCTTTGTTCGCATCCTCACCACCCTCTATTGTTTCCTGTGTTGTTTATCTTAGCCATTCTGACAGGTGTGAGGTGGTATCTCATCATGGTTTTGATTTGTATTTCCCTGATGATAAGTGATGTTGAGTACCTTTTCTTGTGTCTTAGCCGTCTGGATGTCCTTTTTTTTTTTTTTTTAAGTTTTTTGTTAGTTTATTTATTTATTTATTTTTTAACATGTCCAGTTAGCCACTGTATAGTTCATCACTAGTTTTTGATGTAGTGTTCAGTAGTTCATTAATTGCATGTAACAAACACCCAGTGCTCATCACAACATGTGCCCTCTTCAATACCTGTCACCCGGCTACCCGCCCCAAAACTGTCATTTTGTTTCCTGGAGTCCATAGTCTCTCATGGTTCTTCTCCCTCTCTGATTTCTCCCCCTTCAGTTTTCCCTCCCTTCCCTATGGCACGGAGGACCATAGCATAGCTGTCTTCTTTAAGAAAATGTCTATTCGTGCCTTCTGCCCATTTCTTAACTGGGTTATTTGTTTTTTGGGGTGATGAGTTTGATAAGTTCTTTATACATTTTGCATACTAAGCCTTTATCAGATATGTCATTTGCAGATATCGTCTCTTATTCTGTGGGCTGCATTTTAATTTTGTTGATTGTTTCCTTCGCTGTGCAGAAGTTTTTTATTTTGATGAAGTCCCAGTAGTTCATTTTTGCTTTTGTTTCCTTTGCTTCTAGTCAACATGTCTAGTAAGAAGTTGCTACGGCCGAGGTCAAGGAGGTTTCTGCCTGTGTTCTCCACTAGGATTTTGTTGGTTTCCTGTCTCACATTTAGGTCTTTCATCCATTTTGAATTTATTTGTGTATATGGTGTAGGAAAGTGGTCCAGTCTTATTCTTCTGCATGTTGCTGTCCAGTTTTCCCAGCACCATTTGTTGAAGAGGATGTCTTTTTTCCATTGGATGTTCTTTCCTGCTTTGTGGAAGATTAGTTCACCAAATAGTTGTGAGTCCGTTTCTGGGTTTTCTGTTCTGTTCCATTGATCTGTGTGTCTGTTTTTGTGCCAGTACCATACTGTCTTGATGACTACAGCTTTGTAATACAGCTTGATGTCTGAGATTGTGGTGCTGCTAGCTTTGGATTTCTTTTTGAACATTACTTTGGCTATTCAGGGTCTTTTCTGGTTCCATGCAAATTTTAGGATTGTTTTTTCTAGCTCTGTGAAAACTGCTGGTGGATTTTGATAAGGATTGCGTTAAATGTGTAGATTGCTTTAGGTAATAAATATATTTTAACAATGTATGTTCTTCCAATCCTTGAGCATGGAATGTTTTTCCATTTCTTTGTGTCCTCTTTAGTTTCTTTCATCAGTGTTTTATAGTTCACAGATCTTTTACCTCTTTGGTTAGGTTTATTCCTAGGTATCTTAATGGGTTTCGGTGCAGTTATAAATGGGAATGATTCCTTGTTTTTTTTTTTTTCTCTTGCTTCATTATCGGTGTATAGAAATGCAGCCGATTTCCGTACATTGATTTTTCTGAATTCATGTATTAGTTCTAGCATTTGTTTTGTGGAATCTTTCTGGTTTTCTACATAAAGTATTGTGTCATCTGCAAATAGTGAAAGTTTGACTTCTTTCTTGCTGATCTGGATGTATTTTCTTTCTTTTTGTTGTGTGATTGCTGAGACTAAGACTTCTAGTAGTATGTTCAATATTAATGGTGAGAGTGGATATCCCTGTCTTGTTCCTGACAGTAGAGGAAAACTGTCCTTTTTGCTGCATTGAGGATATTAACTGTGGGTCTTTCGTATATGGCCTTTATGATGTTAAGGTATGTTCTATCTATACCGTCTTTATTGAGCAAGAATGGATGCTTTATTTTGTCAGATGCTTTTTCTGCATCTATTGAGAGGATCATATGATTCTTATCCTTTCTTTTATTAATGTGGCTTATCACATTGATTGATTTGCATGTATTGAACCACCCCTGCAGCCCAGGAATAAATCCCACTTGATCATGGTGAGTAATCCTTTTAATGTACTGTTTGATTCGATTTGCTTGGTGAATAATCCTTTTAATGTACTGTTTGATTTGATTTGCTAGTTTCTTGAGAATTTTTGCGTCCTTCCTCATCAGGGATGTTGGCCTGTAATTCTCCTTTGTAGTGGGGTCTTTCTGTGGTTTTGGAATCAAAGTAATCCTAGCTTCGTATAAGGATCTTGGATGGTTTCCTTCCCTTTCTGCTCTTTGAGCATTTTGAGAAGACTAGGCATTAACTCTTCTTTAAATGTCTGTTAAAATTCCCCTGGGAGGCTATCTGGCCCTGAAGTTTTGTTTGTTGGGACATGTTTTTTTTTTTTAATCATGCCTTTTTTTTAAAAAAAAATTTATTTATTTATTTATGCATGAATGAATGAGAGAGAGAGGGAAAACGAGTTGGGGGAGCGGCAGAGGGAGAAGTAGACTCCCTGCTGAGCAGGGAGCCTGTCGTGGGGCCCAATCCCAGGATGCGGGGATCATGACCTGAGCCGGAGGCAGATGCTTAAATGACTGAGCCACCCAGGCACCCCTGTTGGGAGATTTTTGATTACTGATTCAGTTTCTTTGCTGGTTCTCAGTCTGTTTAAATTTTTTTAAATAATTTTTATTTTGTTATATTAGTCACCATACAGTACATCCCCAGTTTTTGATGCAATGTTCTATGATTCATTATTTGCATATAACACCCAGTGATGGTTATTAAGGAGGGCACTTATTGCATGGTGCACTGGGTGTTATATGTTTAAATTTTCTATTCCTTTTTTAGTTTTGGTAATTTGTATGTTTCTAGGAATTTATCCATTTCTTCCTGTTTGCCCCGTTTGTTGGCAAGTAATTTTTCATAATATTCTCTTATAATTATTTGTATTTCTGTGGCGTTGGTTGTCATTTCTCCCCTTTTGTTGGTGATTTCATTTATTTGGGTCCTTTCTGTCTCTCTCTCTTTCTTTTTTACGTGTGGCTGGTGGTTCATCAGTTTTATTAATTCTTTTAGTGAACTAGCTCTTAGTTTCGTTGGTCTGTTCTGCTGTTTTTGTTGTTGTTGTTGTTGTTTATATATCCTTTATTTCTGTTCTAGTTTTTATTAGTTCCCTTTTTCTGCTGGCTTTAAGCTTTATTTGCTATTCCTTTTCTAGCTCCTTTAGGTGTAAGTTTAGGTTTTTATTTGACCCTTTTCTTGCTTCTTGAGGTATGCCTGTATTTCAGTGTACTTCCCTCTTAGGACTACCTTTGCTGCATCCCAAAGGTTTTGGACTGTTGTGTTTTCATTTTCAGTTTTTTCCATGTATTTTTTGGACTGTGTGTTTTCATTTTCAGTTTTTTCCATGTATTTTTAAAAATTTCTTCTTTGGTTTCCTGGTTAACCCTTTTATTCATTAGTATGATGTTCTTTAACCTCCATGTATTTGTGGTCTTTCCAAATTATTTCTTCTGGTTGACTTCAAGATTCATAGTATTATGATCTGAAAATAATGCATGGTCTGATCTTCATCTTTTTGTACTTGTTTAGGGCTGATATGTGACCCAGTATGTTATCTGTATTGGAGAATGCCCGTGTGCATTTGAAAAGAATGTGTATTCTGCTGCTTTAGGATAAAATGTTCTATAATTTTAATATCCTCTCTTTATCACTATTTTTTGCCATTTTAATTACTATGTGACTTGGCGTGGACCTCCTTGGGTTGATTTTTTTTTCTGGGACTCTCTGTACCTCATCGTGGATCTGGATTTCTCTTTCCTTCTCTAGATTTGGTAATTTTTCAGGTATTATTTCTGCAAATAAACTTTCTACCCCATTTTGTCTTCTCTTTCTGGGATCCCTAATATGTATACGTTCCTATTTGCTGTGTTCCTTTAATCTGTTCTCATTTTTTTTTTAAGATTTATTTTTTATTTTTTTATTTATTTATTTGACAGAGATAGAGACAGCCAGCGAGAGAGGGAACGCAAGCAGGGGGAGTGGGAGAGGAAGAAGCAGGCTCATAGCAGAGGAGCCTGATGTGGGGCTCGATCCCATAACGCCGGGATCACGCCCTGAGCTGAAGGCAGACGCTTAACCGCTGTGCCACCCAGGCGCCCCTGTTCTCATTTTTTATTCTGTTCTTTCTCTTGTGTAGCTTGATTACCTTCTGATACCCTGTCTTCCAGGTCACTGATGTGTTTTTCTGCTTCCTCTGGTCTACTGCTTATTCCCTCTAGTGTATTTTTAATTTCATTTATTGTGTTCTTCATCTCTGCTTGGTTCTTTTTTATATTTTATGTCTCTTTGTTGAGGTTCTCAGTGAAATTCTCCACTCTTCTCAATTCTAGTGAGTATCTCTAGGACCATTATATTAAATTTTCTCTCAGGCATATTGCTTATCTCTGTTTTGTTTGCTTCTCTTCCTGTCATTTTTTGTTTTTTTCATTTGGTGCATATTCTTCTTTCTCCTTACTTTGTCTCGCTCTCTGTGTCTATTTATATGTGTTAGGAAAGTCATCTATGTCTTCTGTGTCTTCTACACTTGTAAGTAGTGGTCCTGTGGGGAAGATGTCTTGTAGTTCCCTGCAGTGCAAGGTCCCCTGTTCACCAGAACCTTGCACTTCAGGGGTATCTCCTGTATGTGTTGTGTGCACTATAATGTTGTGGCTGAGCCACAGTTGTCTTTAGTGCAATTGGATCCAATGGCTCTTTTTGCCTATTATGGGCAGAGTTTGATCCCTGCATTGTTAATAGGCCAGGCTGGGGACGGCTTGTACTTGAGTTGGCTTGTATGAGCATTTGCAGTTTTCAGTCTTAACTGAACTGCAGGTTGCTCTCTGTGTATCATCTCTGGAGACTTGAATAAGTGAGTGGGGTCTGCCATCATACCATTTGTCTGCTCTCAGCCTTCTGTGGGGCTGCGTTTGAACTGGTTTGTGTGCATATTTGTCTCTTCCCCCAGGGCATGAGTCACTTTGTATTGGTTCTGGCCACTTTCAGGTCTGCTTGCACAATGCCAGTTTTTTGGTTCCTCTTTAGGTGGACCTTTGCTATTGTTGGGTTCAGTGGGGCAGATTGGAAGGAGAGGCGGGGGTGTAGGCAGGGCCCATGGTGTTAGCAAGGTATGCACTAATCTGCTGTAGAGGGGACTTGGAGATGCTTTGGAGTACTCTTATGGAGGGCATGGTGTGCTGTTTGCAAGCTAGGTGGAGAGTGTACACTGGTTCCTGGAAGTGCCCTGGTATCTGGACTGGGGTTTGAGGAGGTAAGTGGTACCTTCCTACTTATCTGTTCTTGGAGTAGTCTCCTGAAGATCCCTTCCCCTCTTATGCAGTTTCTGAGATTAGTAAATACATCAGTTTCTTTACCGTATACCCCTGGTGGTTTTCAAACTGCTGCTTCTGTGTGGCATCTCATTGGGGTTGTTTCTCATGCTTGCTCTTAAAGGGCAGGGACTCAGTTTCCTCTTGCCCTGTGGTTTTCTCAGAGCCCAGCCTGCTGATTTTTTAAAGTTCAAAGTGTTGAGCCCCACTGATTATAAAAATTTTTAGTGTTGAGTTTCTCTCATTTTCAAAGCCAAATGGTATGGGGATTCATCTTTCCAGTGCAAGCCCCCCATGCCTGGGGAGCCTGGTGTGGGGTGTGCTCTTCTCCCTTCTCTGTGCTTGTGGCTTCCCTTCCTCTTGTAGACAGTCTCTTGGGTCAGTTTTTTCCTAACCATGTCTGTGCCCTCACTACCATTTTTTTTAAAGATTTTATTTATTTATTTGACAGAGACAGAGACAGCCAGCGAGAGAGGGAACACAAGCAGGGGGAGTGGGAGAGGAAGAAGCAGGCTCATAGCAGAGGAGCCTGGTGTGGGGCTCGATCCCATAATGCTGGGATCATGCCCTGAGCCGAAGGTAGACGCTTAACCACTGTGCCACCCAGGCGCCCCCCTCACTACCATTTTTGATGTGGCCTCTTCTCTATGATAGCTGTGGAGAATCTGTTTTGCCAGCCTTTGGCTTGTTTTCTGTGTTATTTACACTGATGTAGGTGTTATCTGGGGTTTCCTTGGGTGGAGGGGAGCTTAGGACTCTTCTACTCTATCATCCTCTCTTGAAGTTGATATTGATACTTTTAATTCTAATTTGTTACCACAGATTTCATTGTAGTCTTCCTCTTTTTGTATTTTAACTTCTTTCTGTAACAGAGAAATTTGGCCCTGTTTTCCTCAATTTTTGTACTCATTTGCCCAGTCCTCATGTTATCCACCTATTTTCAAATTTGCTAACCATACCATCACAACAGAGAAACCTAACTAGTATTAAGTATTTGTTTTAAATTCTCTTTATCTTTAGAATGACATTATATTGTCAGAGTTCTGTGTTTAGTAGGTAGTTGGGGAATTCTGCCTCTGGTGGTGGCAGACTAGCTTCATTTGCACAAGCAGATTATCTCCCACAGATACCAGTTATAAACTCTGGCCAAAATACTGAAAATAATTATGTGAAGGAACTGGAAAGTGACAAAAAGCAGACACAAATGGGAGGGGAGTGAACACATGGAAGAAAAAATACTGTTAGTGAATTCCCAATTGTTAAGCCTTTTTTACTTAAGGAAAGTGTCAGCTCAGTTGGGGACAGTTAAGACTTAGATAGAAATCTGCATTCATATTGGATGATGTATGAAGAAATTTAGGGGGACCCTAGCAGCTTTTGGATAATGAGGGGGAAGATTCCATTCAGAAGAGAGGTACAAATTGGGAACTCCAAAAGCTGCAAAAACTCCAACCATACCTGTGATTGAATTGTTCAGGTGTAACCCAGATTCCAGGCAGCTCAGTTAGGGGTAAAAAGAACAGTAGAAAACTTTTAGTTGCTTCCAGTACAGGGTAAACAGTTTGGGGTTTGATTTCAGCTAAGTTAACTACCTCCTCATAACAGAAATATCAACTCTTTGGAGGAACATAATGGTCTCCAGTGCCTTCACTTTATCTTTCCAAATGACCAGTACCAATCCTAAATACTAGATAGATGAAGAAAGAAGAAATGTGACCCATGCTCAAAAGGAAAAACAATCAATAGAGACCAGTCTACAGATGACTCAGACATTGAGATTAGCAGACAAGAACATTAAAGCAGCAATTACAACTAAGCTCAAGCACAAAAGGCAAATACATTTATGATAAACAGAGAGATAGGAAATCTTAGCATAGATGTAGAAACTGTGAAAACCCATTTTGAAATTCTTGAACTAAAAAATAAATCATTGTACTTAACATGAGATTAAAGGTAGCAGTGTGTCAGTGAATTTGATGACAGACTAATAGAATTTATCCATCTGAGAATAGAAAACATTAGAAAAGAAAGTGTATGGAGCACTTGCTCTTCAAAGCCTTTCCCCAGTAAAACTGTATAGTTATCAATCAAGCACTTGGAAAGAATAAGAATATGTAACTCATGCTCAGGAAAAAAAGTCAGTAGAAATTCTCAGTGGGCCCAGTGTTTTGTAGTTATCTATGTACTAATCTTGCACATATTTTGTTAGATTTTTACGTAAGTATTTCAGGTATTTGGGGTGCTATTTTAAATTCTGTTATTTGTAATTTAGATTTTATTTGTTCATTGCAGGTATGTAGGAATTTTATTCTCTTTTTATGTTGCCCTTGAATTCTGTGAACTTGCTGTCGGGAGGGTTTTTCTTTGTTTTATTTTTTTGCCTTGTAGATTCCTTGGAATTTTCTATGTAATCTTGCCTGAAAATAGGGATAATTTTATTTCTTTGTTTTATCTGTGTGTATTTTAATTCCATTTCTTGCCTCATTGTGCTGGGTAGGAGTTTTTGTATTTTCCATTATCATGAAGAAGAGTGGTGATGGCAGATACTCTCTTGGTGTTTCTAACCTTGGTGGTAAAGCATTCAGTCTTTCACCATTAAGTATGATGGTTCCCGTATAAATGGTTTTTGTAAATACTCTATCAAGTTGAGGATGTTTCCCTTTATTCCTAGTTTTCTGACAGTTTTTTACAGTGACATTTATATTTAGATAATTATAGATTCACATGCAGTTGTAACAACTAATACAGAGGTCTTATATACACTTTGTCTAGTTTCCCCATAATGGCAACATTTTCTAAAACTATAATATATTATTGTAATCAGGTTATTGATATCTACTGATCGGGTTCAGATTTCCTATGTTTTCCTTGTACTTGTGTGAGTTTATTGGGTTTTATACAATTTTATTACTTGGATTGATTTCATATCTCCACCCCTATAGTCATATATCCACCCTCACTGATTATTCATCTTGCCCTTTCATAATCATGCTCACCTCCCTAGCCTGACTCCTACCCAGGCCTAACACCTGGCAATCACTAATCTGTCCTCCATTTCTAAAGTTCTGTCATTTAAAACATGTTACATAAATGGAATCATATGAAGGTATGTATTTGGGATTTGATTTTTTCACTTAGCATAATTCCCTAGAGATTCATCTGAGTTTTAGCATGTACCAGTAGTTATTTCCTTTTTATTGCAGTGTGGTAGTGTTCCATGTTATGGATATACCACAGTTTGTTTAATCATTCACCTGTTAAGGGACATCTGGGCTGATTCCATATTTGAGCTATTACAAATATAACTGCTGGTGAGCATTTGTGTGAACTACATTTTCATTTCTCTGGGACAAATGCCTGGGAGTGCAGTTGGTGGGTCATACGATAGTTGCTTGTTTATTTTAAGATACTCCTAAACTGTAAATTGAGTTCCAGAGGGGCCATACCATTTTATATTCCCAAAGCAATGTATGAGTGACTCAGCTTTTCTGCATCTACACCAGCATTTGGTGTTACCACTATTTCCTTTTTAATCTTATGTATTCTGATAGATGCTTAGTGATATCTTATTGTGGTTTTAATGGCATTTCCCTAATGACTAATAACACTTTTAACAGTGTTACTGAGATATAATTTGTATAACATAAAATTCACCCATTTAAAGTATATAATGTAGTTTTTGTATTTCACAGATATGTGTAACCATCACCATAGTTAATTTTATAACCTTTTTATCACCTCAAAAGAAACACCCCCCTCTCACTAATCTACCAAGCAACCTTGCTAATCTACTCTCTTGGCTTTATGGATTTCCCTGTTTTGGACTTTTCTTATGAGTGGCATTGTATAATACGTGGTCCTTTATGACTGGCTTCTTTCACTTAATGTCATGTGTTCAAGGTTTATCTATGTTGTAGAATGTTTTAATACTTCATTCCTTTTTATGGCCAAATAACATTCTTTTATATGACATTTGTCTTGTTTATACCTTTTGGCTATTATGAATAATGCTGTTATAAACATTTATGAACAAGTTTGTGTATGGCTGCATATTTTTGTTTTTCTTGGGTACATACTTAGGAGTAGAATTGCTAGATTATATGGTAACTATGTTAAATCCTTTGAGGAAATGCCAAAATGTTTTCCAAAGTGGCTGCACCTTTTTACATTCCCACTAGCAGTGTACGAGGATTCTGATTTCTCTGCATCCATGTCAACAATTATTATCTGACTTTTTGATTTTAGCCTTCCTAGTGCATGTGAAGTAGTGTCTCATTTTGGATTTGGTTTTCATTTACCCGAGGGCTAATGATACTGAGCATCTTTTCATGTGCTTGTTGTTGACAGTTTTACATATTTTCCTTGGAGAATCGTCTGTTGAGACCCTTTGTCCAATTTTTAATTGGGCACTTGTTTTTATTATTGATTTTTAGCATTTTTTATATATTCCAAACTTTTTATTAAAATAAAATTTACCATTTTAACCAATTTTAAGTATATAATTCCCTGGCATTAAGTACATTCATGTGGTTGTGCAAACATTACCACCATCTATCTCCAGAACTTTTCATTTTCAAATGAAACTCTGCACCCATTAAGCACTAACTTTCCATTCCTCTCTTTGCTAGCCCTGGCAACCACCATTCTACATTCTGTTTCTATAATCTTAACTATTTTAAGATCCTCGTATAAGTAAGAGGGCTAATACAATTTTTGTCCTCTTGTGTCTGGCTTATTTTACTTAGCATAATGCCTTCAGCTTTATCAGTGCTGTGGCATGTATCAAAATGCCCTTCTTTTTTTAAGACTGAATAGCATTCCATTGTATGTATATAGCATATTTAGTTTGTCATTCATCTGTCAGTGGGAACTTGGGTCAGATATATGATTTGCAAATATTTTCTCCCATTTTGTTGGTTGCCTTTCATCTTCTTGATGGTGTCCTTTGAAGCACAAAGCTTTTAATTTTGATAAAGTTAATCTAATTTTCTTATTGCTCATGTTTTTGGTGTCGTATCTAAGAATTCATAGTACTAAATCTGAGGTCACAAGGATTTACCCCTATATTTTCTTCTAAGAGTTATATAGTTTTAACTTTTTAGGTGATGCATTTGAAGTTAACTTTTGTATGTGGTGTGAGGAGGGCTCCAAGTTCACTTTTTGCATCTGGGTACATATTTGAGTTAACATCCTTTGTTGAAAAGACTATTTCCCCACTGAATGGTCTTGTCATCCTTATTGAAAATCAGTTGGGGGGAAAAAACCAGTCAACGTAGATATATGGTTTTATTTCTGGACTTTCAGTTGTTTTTTTTTTTTTGACTCATCTATGTGTCTATCCTTTTGCCAGTACTACACTGTATTAGTTAACAATTGTTTTATAGGAAGTTTTGAAATTGTGAAGTGTGACTCTGTTTTATTTTTATTTTGAAGGCTTTTTTGGCTATTCCTGTTTAATTCTATACAAATTTTAGAATGAGCTTGTCAATTTCTAGAAGTCAGCTGGGATTCTGACAAGGATTGCATTATATTGGTAGATCAGTTTGGGGACTATTGCCATCTTACTATTAAGTTGGATTGTTTTCTTTATTTTCAGGTCATTCTTCACAAGTGAGTAGAAATACAATTGATTTTTTTGTATTGTTCTTGTAGTTTTCAATCTTTTTGTACTCTTTTATTAGTTCTAATAGTTTTTTGGTGGATTCCATAGATTTTCTATATATAAGATAATGTCATCTCCAAAGAGAGAGAGTTTTACTTCTCTCTCTTCAATCGTGTGATGCCTTTTATTTCTTTCTCTTGACTACTTGGTATGGCTAGAATCTCCATTGCAATATTGAATAGAAGTCTCAAAAGTGGATTTCCTTTCTTGTTTCTGGTGTTAGGGAGGAAAGCATTAAGTCTTACCATTTAGTATGATGTTAACCTGTGGGTATTTTGTAGACAGTTGAGGATGTTCCCTTTTTTTAGGGTCTTTTAAGATAGATTTTACTTTTTAGAGCAGTTTTTAAAAAAATTTTTTCTAAGATTTTATTTATTTATTTATTTATTTATTTATTTATTTATTTATTTATTTAAAAGAGAAAGAGAGAGAGAGAGAACACGCATGAACCAGGGGAGGGGCAGAGAAGCAGATTCCCTGCTGAGCAGGGAGCCAGATGCAGGACTCGATTCTAGGACCCTGGGATCATGACCTGAGCCGAAGGCAGACGGTTACCCAACTGAGCCACCCAGGCACCCTAGAGCAGTTTTAGGTTCACAGAAAAATTGAATGAAAAGTACAAGGATTTTCTGTATCTTCCTCCCCACATGCGCAGTTTCCCCCACTCTCCACAGCTGTATGTTTGTTACAGTTGATGAACCTACATTGACAAGACTTTATCACTCAGAACCCGTAGTTTGCATTAGATTTCACTCTTGGTGTTAGACATTCTAAGGATTTTGATAAATGTATAATGACATTGATCTACCATTATAGTGTCATACAGGTTGGTTTCACTGCACTAAAAATACTCTGTTCCATCTTTCCATTCTTCCTTCCCCTTTGACTCCTGGCAACACTGATGTTTTTACTGTTTCCATAGTTTTGCCTTTTCCAGGATGTCATAATAGGTGGCCTTTTCAGATTGGGTTCTTTCACTTGGTAATATACATTCAGGGTTCCTCCATCTCTTTCCGTGGCTTCATAGATCTTTTTTTTTTAAGTGGTGTCTAATACTCCATTGTCTGGATGTACCAGGGTTAGTTTATCCTATTCACCTTCTGAAGGATATGTTGGTTGTTTCCATGTTTTGGCTGTTATGGACATGTTTTGGCTGTTAAGGATATGTTGGTTGTTTCCATGTTTTGGCTGTTATGAATAAAGCTACGTACAAAGATGTTTATATAAATAAAAAGGGTGTTTATGTAAAATAAAAGTGTTTATAAGCATCTGTGTGCAGGTTTTTGAGGGGATTTAGTTTTCATCTTATTTGGGTATTTATCAAGGAGTGTGATTGCTGGATCATGGTAAGAGAATGGTTAATTTTGTAAGAAACTGCCCAAATGTCTTCCAAAATGGTTGTACCATTTTCTATTCCCAGCAGCAATTGAATGAGATTTCTGTTGCTCCACATCCTCACCAGCATTTGGTGTTGTCAGTGTTCTGCATTTGTTTGTTGATTGTGTAGTATTATCTGATTGTTTTAATTTCCAATTCCATCATGACATATGGTGTGGAGCATCTTTTTATATGCTTTTTTGTCACTTGTGTATCTTTGGTAAGATATCTTCAGGTCTTTTGCCTATTTCTAATCATGTTGTTTATTATTATTGAGTTCTTTGTATCTTTAGAGAATAGTCCTTTATCAGATATGTCTTTTGCAGATATTTTCTCCCAGTCTGTGGGAGAAAGACTTGTCTTTTATTCTGTTGAAGTTTTCTAGTATTTTGTTGAGGACTTTTCTGTCTATATTTGTGATAGCGTTCTGTAGATTTCTCTTTTTGTGGTACCTTTACTGGTTTTGGTATGATACTGCTCTCATAAACATTAATTTGGGAAGTTTCCCTCCTTTTTATATTGGAAAAGTTTGTGAAGAATTCTTGTTTTGAATTTTTGGTATATTTCAGTGGTGAAGCCACCTGGGTCTTTGATTTTCTTTGTGGGTAGTTTTTTGATTACCAATTCAGTCTCTTCAGTTATAGGTCTATTCACATTGTGTATTTATTCTTTAGTCAGTTTTGTTAGTTGTGTGTGTTTAGGAATTTGTCCATATTTTGTTATCTAATATTTTGGCATACAGTTCTTCTTGATATTTCTTTATAATCTGTTTATTTCTTTAAGGTAGATAGTAATGTTCCCTTTTTAATTTCTGATTCTAGTAATTTGAGTTTTGCTTTTTTTCCCCCTTGGTCAGTCTAGCTTAAGGTTGGTCAATTTCATTTATCTTTTTGAAGAACTAACTTTTGATTTCAGTGATTTTTCTATTCTGTGTCATTAAATTTAGCTCTAATATTTATTATTTCTTTCCCTCTGCTTCCTTTAGGTTTAGTTTGCTGTTATTTTTCCAGTGTCTTAGGTGAAGGGAAATAAAATTTATTAATAGTATGATTGTATTGTTAGTAAAAGATGGAGGTTAAATTTTCTTTTAAGAGAAAATACCTTGGGACCCCTGGGTGGCTCAGGCATTAAGCATCTGCCTTTGGCTCAGGTCATGATCCCAGGGTCCTGGGATTGAGCCCTGTATCAGGCTGCCTGCTCAGTGGGAAGCCTGCTTCTCCCTCTCCTACTCCCCCTGCTTGTGTTCCCTGTCTTGGTGTGTCTCTCTCTGTCAAATAAATAAAATCTTAAAAAAAAAGAGATAAAATACCTTAGAAAATTTCCAGTAACTTGTTTTTATTCATTTATTTTTAAGGATTTTATATATTTGTCAGAGAGAGAGAGCACAAGCAGGGGGAGCAGTAGGCAGAGGGAGAAGCAGGCTCCTCAATGAGCGAGGATCCCGATGCAGGACTTGATCCCAGGACCCTAGGATCATGACCTGAGCTGAAGGCAGGTGCTTAAGTGATTGAGCCACCCAGGCATCCCTAGAAACTTGGGATTAAAGAAGAGGTTAGTGTGTCAAGGGAGTGATTCTAGTGAGAAAATTCTTCTAGGAATATCTTAATGTGAGTAATGTATTAACAGTACTGTTATACTTCATAGATTGAAAAATGGGTTCATGGAGTTGTAGTTTTGGTGGTCTGTTTGATAATGCTTTGAAGAGATAAATAAAGTTTTTATTTCTTCTCTTTTAAGAAAAAGTCAGTGGTTCTGGAAATAACTCAGATATGATGGAAAACAGCAAGGAAGAGGTAAGACTAATTTGAAGCATTTAAAAGATACTTATTAATTGCTATTAACCAACTAGAGTACATGTTATCAGATTGCTTCTGTTTTAAAAAAAAAAAGATTTATTTATTTATTTTAGAGGAAGAGAGAGAGTGAGTGTAGCAGGGAGGGGCAGAGGGAGAGAGAAACTCAAGCTGACTCCACGCTGAGCATGAAGCCCAATGTGGGGCTTGATCTCATAACCCTGAGATCGTGACCTGAGCTGAAACCAAGAGTTGGACACTTAACCGACTGTGTCACCCAGGCACCCCAGATTGCTTCTCTTTAATACATGCATGTGTTTAAGTTTACTGTTATGCTGAAGTATTATAATACTTCATTTTGGGTAGTTGTTTATTTTTAGAAGGTGTTCATTGTTTTTATTATTGTGTGGTTCACTTTAGCAATATACCTGAAGTCAGACAACTGAAGGCTTGCTAACAGATAGGTATTTGAACATTATTATATCGTAATAGTGGTGCTCAAGGTGGTTGTTATGGGCATGACTCCATAGTTCTAACATCTCTCAAAACTGGATATTTAGAGTATCTTAAGCATTATTATAGGAACCCATCCTGATGTACTTCACTCGTGATACCCAGGCCTGTGCTATAGTTTTGGGATTCTTTCCACCTAGTATAAAATTTTTAATCCCAAAAATATATTGACTGTATTGGCAAAATGAGGATAAATTTAGTGTCTCAGAGGAAATCGTAGAAGGTACTTTATGCCGTATGTTAGGATAGAGAAAATGACACATCTTTTAGATCCTTAAAACTCCCTACATCCATCAGGATCTGATTACTTCTGTACCTTTGCTTCATCTTTGTTGACTTGGGTCAGGATCATGATGTAGTAGTGCATCCTCACCTACACCACAAAATTCAATGGAAACAATTTAATTTAAAAAAACCCAGGAAATTAATCTTAAATCAAGGAAGCCTGAGAATAAATGAGAATTAGTTTCTGAAGTTCCTTTTAAAAATATTTTAGGTATAAAAGTAATATCCCATTATGTTATTGTATCAGAGATCTTGTATAGGGAAATAGTTAATTGTAGGGGCGTGTCTTTGAGAGTTGTATTCACTTTTTTATTTATTTCTCACGTTTAGGGAGCTAGCTCTTCAGAAAAATCTAAATCATCAGGATCATCACGATCAAAAAGGTTGGTTGACATTGAAGGGAAAACATTTTCAGGTTGTTTTATTTTCTTTTTCTGAGAATAATAATCTTTTCTAAACTTTAAGCACCCTTGTTCTAACCAAATAAACTATTTTATACAAACATACACATTAAAAACTGGGCAGTATAGTATAATGAATTCTCTTGTATCCATCAATTAACTTCAACAATTATTGATTCATTCTGACTTTGAATTTTAGTGGAATTTTACAAGGATGATTTATTATGCTTTAGTGGCCCTTGCAATATGTAGATCATTTCTTTTAGATTATATATGTGCTCAAAAAAAGGACAGAGGGAAAATGAAATGAATGCCTCGTGTAGCAATATGGGTTTTTTAGGATTATGTCAAATTGTCCAGGATGATGGGTTGGGATAGCCATTATGCTTATGAGGAAGTTTTAAGGAGATTAAAGAGTGGTAAAAATACTTTTCTGTGTTAGATTGTCAAAATGAATTGTACATAAGGACTGAAACTACTTCTAATCATACTATAAAGCATAACATACTGTATAGATTTTATTGGAAGTTTGCAGTTTATTCTATTGGGCATTTGTTGGGTTTTTTTGCTTGTTTTTTTTGTTTTGTTTTTTGTTTTTTTAGAAGGCTCCACGCCCAACATGGGGCTTGAACTCACAGCCTGGAGATCCAGAGTCAGATGCTCTGTTGTCTGAGCCAGCCAGGCGCCGCTGGCATTTGTTGTTTCTTACCAGTGGGAATGTCTCTTAATAAATACAGCTTTATTTTAACTTATTCTCTAAAGTGGTGATTCTTAATGAGGAGATCCCTTCATCACACCCCCCCGCCCCGGTAGCTTTTTCAGAACGAACATACCCTGGTCCTACCCCAGACCTACTGAATCATAATTTTCAGTAATAACAGTACAGAGATGTGTGCTTCTGTAGGTGAGTCTGATGTGTATCTCTGGTTAAGAGCCACCGTTCAATCTAAACACGTTCTTTGGTTATTCCAATTGTCAGAAATGTCCATAATTCTATGGACTTAATTCTTTCATAGGAAACCTTCAGTTGTAACAAAGTATGTAGAATCTGATGATGAAAAACCTTTGGATGAAACTGTAAATGAAGATGCTTCTAATGAAAATTCAGAAAATGATATTACTATGCAAAGCTTGCCAAAAGGTAATGTGTATTAATTTTTCATATGAAGTTGAAATGTATTTTTAAATGTCATTATAAAATTGGAACTTGATTTCTGTTAGCTGTGTGTAAAGGAACAAAACTAGCATTTTAATAGTGGTTTTCTGGAAATGTATTAGAATGGTAATGAAAATGTGTGTTACTGAGATTAAAAACTTACAATATTTGCAATCAGCTTTGAAAAAAAACAAAACTTATTTTCTCTTTCCATTGGGTTTTAGAAAAGGGATTTTAGTTTCTAAATTGTATTTGAATGTGGAAGTTAGTTTAAACGTTTATATTAAGTTTTGGTTCAGCGAATTTAAATATGCTTGCTTTATAGGAAAACATGAATATTCTTAAAACTTTAAAAAAACATTTAAAGTCTGGTTTAATCTTACTGCATTCTTAAATTCTCTAAGACTAAAAGCTGAAGTTAATTATCAAAGATAGATTTAGATGTATTTCTTGTAATTACCTCCTTAAAACGCCTTGTCACATGCCTTTCAACTGTTGCAGTTCTAACCTTAAAACCTCATTAATTAGATTGGGGGGAAAAAAGCCAAGTGAAAATCTTGGACGTTTCATAGCCCAAGTCTGAGAGCAGTATGATTATATGATAAGAGTAATGACAAAGGTCTTGGTAATTTCATGGTGTTTCAGAGTCAAAAGTTTAGATTTTTTCTTTATTAATAATATGTGCAAGTATCTTAGACTTTTCAAATTTATCCTCACAGATCATTTATAGCAGTGTTTACTAAACTTTGTTCTCTGTTTGCATTACATTTTTGTGACACATTTTCGATTATGAAAGTTTAAAAAATGGTGGGAAGGAGCATAATATTGCTTGACTAGGACAAATTAGGAGTTATAGTAGATGAAATATGAAATGAGGAAAAGGAATGAATGAGAGAAAGCAGAAAGAAGGAAAATTGATGGGCCTACCATTTACTTGGCTTTACAAATCATCTGTGACAATTTCATGTAATGGTTGGTGGCCAAGGGCGGAAACAGCTAATGAGGGACTGTGAGTCCCATAGGCAGTGACTCACTTTGGATCGTTACATTCTCAGTGGTTGTCACTCGGAGTCCTTATGATAGTCACTGGGTGAGCTAAGAAATAGGAATTCAAATCTTTCTTTTAATGATACTGTGGAAGAAAGTTAGTATGGGATGTTTCTAACCTGAATTAATTATAATTCTCTCCCACCAAACCAAAAATAGACCCATTTCATAAGGTAGAATTTGGGTGATGATAATTATTATTATAATACTATATTGAGTATATATAGGTACCAGACTCTTACAGAACTAACTCATTTAATCCTCAAACCAGTATTGTAAGGTAGTTACTGTTTCTACTTGTAGAAATAAAGGAACAAATTCAGAGCTCAGGGAACTTTTTCAAGCTTTAAATTGAGAAACTAGGTCTGCTTGAATCCAAAGGTAGCGAGTGCTTTCTCCACTCTACTGCTTTGCTTCCATTTAGAGAAGAATCTTCAGAAATAATTCTGTTTTTTGTTAATTATAAATCTTGAGCTTTTTCAAATGCTGTGGCTTCTCTGAGAATATATATGTGAAATGGTTGTTGTAAATAAAGTTTTCTTTTGTGTGTAGATTATTTAAATTCTCTCGTTTGTAAAAACCCAATCCTCTATGCCTGCTTTCCCCTCCTTTTTTTTCAGAGACTCAGAAATACATATAACTAGATGCTATACCTTGCCAAAATCTGCTTGCTGAATAACATAGGCCCATGTTTCAGGGAGACCACCCCTGACAACAACCAGGTTTTACTTTCTTAAATGTTGTCAATAATGCCCAATTACTAAGCCCAGCAATGTAGGTAAATGTGAGATCTGGACCCTTTTTACTATGCTCCTGCTTTATTTGCTCTTAAGAGATTATAATGAAAACTTCAATTAACAACCTGTCTTCTCAGTTCACGTGTTTTATAACTAAGAAAGTACATTCTTTCTAAAATATTCCATAGAGACCAATAATCATCTCACTCTACAGTTTATTGTTAGAGCAGCTGAGCTTAAATATCTTAAGGCAATCTTCTGTTTTAAGACTCTTTAAGGACTTTTCAGGGTACTAAAAATTTGACACACTAGTTGGGAAATGCCTCAGAATAGATATAGCAGTGATAGCAGAATTAACTTCTTACATTGCCTCCCACTATCCTCCCCCAAAACAATATAAAAAAACCCTTAAAAATCTTCTTCTGAGTTTGTGATTTGGATTATGAGAATAGGATGTCTTTTTAAAATTTCCCTTCTGGTCCTTCTATTTTATAAATTTTGTTGGAGTTTAGCATGAGTGTTCATACTCAAAAACAGTTTTTGTGATAGGCACTATAAAAATTCAGACCTGGGCTGAGGCTTTCTACTTTATTCACACATTTCTGTTATAATCAGTTCATAATACCCCCACCCTATTTTTTATTAATTATATTCCAACAAGTAATCTTATTGCTGACACCTGGCCCTTTTACCATTTCCGTTTTATTTACTCTTGAAGAGGTCCTTACACAGTATTGAAAGCTTGAAAGGAACAAAATTATGTACCAGCAATGTTGGCTTTATCTGAACTGAAGTCTTGTACTTCATTTGCACATTTAATATGTGTAATGGTTTTTTAAATGAAATCATTCTAGGTACAGTGATTGTACAACCAGAGCCAGTGCTGAATGAAGACAAAGATGATTTTAAAGGGCCTGAATTTAGAAGCAGAAGTAAAATGAAAACTGAAAATCTCAAAAAACGCGGAGGTAAATACAAGTGAAAATGAAAACATGAGTTTAAATTGCTGTTTATGACCTTATTGGAAAATCTGATGTGCTTATTAAAAATACCTCCACTTTTCTGCCCATTGTTTATTAAAAGCACTACTTAAAAATAACTTCTGTTTCTCTCTGAGCTCTGAAGCAGAAAAGGTTAAACACCATTTATCAAAATACCTTTGCCTTCAGTGGCTATAAAGTTTTCTCAAGAAGCTTAGTATTTCCTTCTTGAATATTAGTTCTGTAATGCCTATATTCCAAAATACCATGTGTTCCCTCTCACCCCGAAAGAATTTCAGATTTGGACAAAATCTTGCCTGTGGCCTTCAGGTAACTTCGTGTGTGTGTGTGTATGTGTGTATATATGTATATATGTGTATATATATATATATATATACATATATACACACATACAAAGTACACTATATCACAGAGTTACCTGTGCCTTAGTGTTATTTGGGGTGCTTATTAAAAATGCAAGTCCCATAACTCCACTAACAAATTAGAATTTCTGGGGATGATATCAAGAATGAGCCCCATTTTGTTCTTTTGTATATTAAAGTTGGAGATCTACTGATGTAAGGATAATAATGTAGAGATGAGTAGAAAGGAGAAGGGAGCTAGAGCTAGTAACCTTCCTTCCACCTGTCTGAGTCGTCTCTTCTTTTGTCTGTCTACCCCCACTTACACACACACCATGTTGGCTAATCATCTGTAGAAAGTTAGCATAAGGAGGATTCGTTTAGAAATTTATGACAATGGAGTATGTATCCCATTTGTTTGTGTGTGATTTTTAAATAGTGCCTGTATATTTTCTTGGGCAGATTTACAGAGCCATAATCCATGAGTATAAAAGGAACGAATCTCTAAAAAATAGAACATGACACTAAATTTCTAAGTAGAAGTGTAATGGAAGCATGTCTGTTTAATATTTTTCGTGTTACTTGTGAAATTATAGCAGAGTACTTATATTGGTGAAATTTTGTGCAGATTTTTATTGCAGTGCTATATGATTGTCTTGATGGAATTAGTAAAATATATCTGTATTTGTTATATATATTTTCAGATTAAATAACTCATTAGGTTGTTGGAGAAAATAAAATAATGTTATTTAGTCTTTTGTCCACAAGGGGGTGTTCTGCTCCTTTCAAGCATGCGGAAGATTTATGGAGAATGTAGTTCATAGTAGGGAAACTGCCATTGCAGCAACAAAGCTCACCAAAGCTGAATAGTTTTCCTAAAACAAAAGAATCAGCAAGTAGAAGGTGACCTTAGGGATCAGAAGCAAGAGTCTGGAGAACAAATAACTAAGTGTACTGCATTGTATCAAAATTAGTATCTAAATGGTGTCTTTGGGGAGGGACTTTGGTGCGGTCAGTGTCTAGAATATGTATAAGGGCCAAAAGGAGAGTGAAAAAAGAATCACAGTTGTTGGGGAACGTGGTCTTAGTGCCACTTCACTATGCTGCTGGTATTTGGTCTGAACTGATATATTTGGAACATTTTATTGAGTGTTCTGTATAAGAATGTTTATGCTTAATGAAATATATATGTTTATAGCCATAAAGTAGCACCTAAATCTCTCATGTTAATTTTTGTCTTAATGATTTGCTACATCTTTAAACTGTTAGAAATTGCACAGGAAATTTAACTGTTTACTTATATACACATGTATGAATAAACTAGTGATCTGAAGTACTGAATTGTTAGTTAATATTCAAACTTCTTAGGAAAGTTAGTTCTATAATTGAAGCCTAGTTTAGGAAACTATCAATAAGGTAAACTGTGTATAAAGTAATTTTGTGTTGATTTGAAACAAAAGTAAACATAAAGATACAGCTATATCCATGGTTTTGGGAGCCACTTTTTTAAAACACCATAGCCTATTGATAACCTTTTCCTCAGTTTGTTAGAAAGCATATTTTACAACTAATTTTTCTATCTGACACAATTATTTTATTTTAAATTCCAGTATAGTTAACATACTGTGTGATACTAGTTTTAAGTGTACAGTATAGTGATTCGACAATTCCATACATCGCACAGTGCTTATTACGACAAGTGTACTCCTTAATCCCCGTCTCCTGTTTTACCCATCCCCATCTTCCCTCTGGTAACCATCAGCTTTGTTTGCTATAGCTAAGAGTCTGTTTCTTGATTTATCTATCTTTTTTTCTTTTGCTTGTTTTTTCCCCTTAAATTCCACATATGAGTGCAATCATATGGTATTTGTTTTTCTCTGACTTATTTTCCTAAGCGTCATACTCTCTAGCTCTAGCCATGTCATTGCAAATGGCAAGATTTCATTCTTTTTTATGTCTGAATAATATTCCATTGTGTATATATACCATATCTTCTTTATTCGTCTGTCAATGGATACTTGGGTTGCTTACATAATTTGGCTATTGTAAATAATGCTTCTATAAATATTTGCATGTGTCCCTTTGAATTCGTATTTTTGTATTTTGCGGGTAAATACTCTAGTACAATCACTGGATTGTAGGATAGTTCTATTTTTAACTTTTTGAGGAACCTCTGTGTTGTTTTCCAGAGTGGCTGCACTAGTTGACGTTCCCACCAACACTATAAGAGGGTTCTTTTTTCTCCATAACTTTGTCAACACTTGTTTTTCTTTTGTTTTTGATTTTAGCCATTCTGACAGGTGTGAGGTGATATCTCATTGTATTTATCATTTGCATTTCCCTGATAATGAGTGATGTTGAGCATCTTTTCATGTGTCTGTTGGCCACCTGGATGTCGTCTTTGGAGAAATGTCTATTCATGTCCTCTGCCAGTTCTTTAATTGGATTATTCATTTTTTGGGTGTTGGGTTTTATAAGTTCTTTATATGTTTTGGATACTAACCCTTTATCAGATGTCATTTGCAAATATCTTCTCCCATTCTGTAGGTTTCCTTTTAGTTTTGTTGATTGTTTCTTTCACTTTGCAGAAGCCTTTTATTTTGATGTAGTCCCAAGAGTTTATTTTTCTTTTATTTCCCTTGCCTCAGGAGACAACTAGAAAAGTGTTGTGATGGCTGATGGCAGGGACATTACTGCCTGTGCTTTCTTCGAGGATTTTTTAAAATTTAACTTGAATTAGCCAACGTATGGTGTAGCATTAGTTTTTTGATGTAATGTTCAGTGTTTCATTAGTTGCATATAACACCCACTTCGGATTTTTTTTTTATTAGAGGTTTTATTTTTAAGTAATCTCTATATCCAGCATGGGGCTCAAACTCACAACCCTGAGATCATGAATCGCATGCTCCACTGACAGAGCCAACTATATGTCCCTCTTCTAAGATTTTTATAGTTTTAGGTCTCACATTTAGGTATTTAATCCATTTTTGGTTTATTTTTGTGTATGGTGAAAAGAAAGTGGTCCAGTTTCATTCTTTTGCATGTAGCTATCAAGGTTTCCCAATACCATTTGTTGAAGAGACTGTCTTTTTCTCACTGGAGATAGTCTTATCTTGCTTTGTCAATGATTGACCATATAATTATGGGCTTATTTCTGGGTATTCTGTTCTCTTCTATTGATCTATGTGTCTGTTTTTGTGCCAGTACCATACTGTTTTGATTACTACAGCTTTGTAAATAATTTAAGTCTGGAATTGTGATACCTTCAGCTTTGCTTTTCATTTTCAAGATTGCTTTGGCTATTTGGGGTCTTTTGTGGTTCCGTGCAAATTTTAGGATAGTTTGTTCAAGCTCTGTGAAAAATGCTGTACCATGGTATTTCGATAGGGATTGCATTAAATGTGTAGATTGCTTTAAGTAATTTTAGACATTTTAACAATATTTGTTCTTCCAAGCCATTAGCATGGAGTCTCCATTTCTTTGTGTCATCTTCAATTGTTATCGTAAATGTTTTATAGAATTTTGTTCTCTTTAAATCTATTAAAATGTGTTGAACTCAGAAGTGAAAATGCCTCTTTTCCATTTATACACTGTTATAATCATTAAGATATTTCATAACAAAATAAAAATGTGAAGCATATAGAAACAAGTACATAAAGTAACATTTCACCATTACTTAAATGAAATATTGGTTCAGTCTTACTCCTCCATTTCCTCCTCCTCCCACCCCTCTAATAATGATTATTTTGAAGTTTCTATGCATGTATGTGTATTATTTTCATACATGTTTTTATATTTTTCCTATACATGTTTATTTGTAAAGCATTTATTTTTCACTTAAAATATGCAAAGTAGTATCCTGTGTATATCCTTTTGCAACATTTCATATTCAGCATTGCTTTTGAAGTGTGTCCATCACAGTGAATGTACATCTAGTTTTTTATTTTCTACTGTTCTATAGAATTCTTTTATATGAGTAAACTACTGTCCATTTCCCAAATGGAAGTTATTTCCAATTTTTTGTTTTCAAAGTTTTCTAATTTCCTACTTTGTGCTGCAATGAATATCGTATATATGATTCTTTGTGCAGATGTGGGAGAAATTCTCCAAAGGATCACCTAGTTTTAATTTTTGAGTGATATATGTGCAGAAGCTTATAGAAGATGCTTAATATTTATTATGTTAACATTGGATGAACATTCATATTCTAGCTATTATCTTATTAGTATATCTTAATGCAATCATTATTTGAAATGAAGTACACTGTGTATTTGTTTCTGTTAAAACAAATACAGAATATATTAGTACTCAAGATCAAACACTAATATAGAGTGATCTATATAGAGATCAAACACTAATATAGAATCTTCAAATTCTCTATATTGTCTGGATAAGTATGATGGTACCCTTAAAACTTGGTTAAACTTTTTTTTGACTTCTGCAAATAAGAATATTTGTGATAATGTTTGAGTCCATGGTGATTTGGACCTAAAGAGTAAAAAAAAAGAAAAGAAAGAAAGAAAGTTGAGAGGTGGGAAGTGTGTGTATTGTTTTGTCTTTTATTTAGAGATATAGTTTATTCTTTTAATTATTTCCTTTTTATTTGTAAATGCAGGCATTTTCATTAGCTGGTTTGGAATCATAATCTATCATCTTATATCAAGATCTTGGTTGCACACCAGAATCATCTGTAAAACTAAAAAATGTCTAGGAGATTCTCATTTAGCGGTTTAGGGGTGGGAATGGCTGTCTCTGCTTTTAAAAAGTTTCTTCAGATGATTCTGATGTTCAGCTCAGATTGTGAAGCACTGCTCTAAGCAGAACTAGGGATGAGAGTGAGGCGGGAGAGGTTTCCTCTTTGTTGCATTGCGTTATCTTCAGTCTGTTTTCCTGCAGACACTGTGGAATGGGGCTCTGCCATCCCCCTCCTCCAAGTCATTCTCAGGTTTTGAGGCCAAGATAGAGTGATAAACCTGCAAGTCTTATTTGTCCTTAATTGGAAATAGTAGACAGTGCTAATATGGGGTAGATAGTGAAATAGAAGACAGGTTAATGGGGATTATGGATAGTATTGAAGTAAATCTGAGGTAAGAAATCAATAATTTAAAATTATCAGGTTTTCACATACCATATTGGAAGAGTCTGTGCAGACATTTTCATTTTGAGTATAAAAAAATTAATGGCATACCTAACTTTTAAGTATAAGGATGCAAAAGACTGTTCCACATATGTCACTTGCTTCCCCATTCTTTAAGAACTGATAATTTATTTGCAAAGCAATAGCAAAATGAAAAAGAACACTTGCCACCTATTTTTAGAACTTTTCTTATGGAGTCTCTTCATGTTTTATCAAGTTGTGAGAAATAGGGTTTGCATCTGTAAAAGGAAACAGATAGGATTTGTAGTTCTGGAATTTGCCAAGGTGCTCATGTTTTTAGTAAGTCCGTAAAATTATTAGCCTTTTGTATCCAAAATGTCACTTTTCTAAGGATTATGAAGTATTTAATTTCTAATGTGAAAATTGCAAAATGCTGACTAAAGTAAATATCTTTTTTTTTATGTGTGTGTGTGTGTGTGTGTGTGTATGTCTGAATAATGGTCACTCCTTTCTCCTAGAAGATGGGCTTCATGGGATTGTGAGCTGCACAGCTTGTGGACAACAGGTCAATCATTTTCAAAAAGATTCCATTTATAGACATCCTTCACTGCAAGTACTTATTTGTAAGGTATGTAATGATCTGTTTATAATTCATTCCACAAATTTTTGAATTTTTACTATGTGTTAGACATTTGGCTTACAGTGTCAGACTTTTGGTTCATAGTGATGAAGAAGATGGACGTGGTCTCTGTCTTTGGAGGGCTTATATTGTAATGAGGAGGACAGACATTACAAAAAGCCCAGTAAGTGCCATGATAGGGGAAGTACTGTGTACTATGGGAACACACAGGAAACCCGTGTACTTTGGAGTTGGGTAGGGGGGTTTTATAATGGAGATGATATAAGCTGATATCTGAACTATAAATAGGAATTAGCCTGGTGAAGTGGGATTGGCTCAGCATATTCTAAGCAGAGGCAGTATGGTGTTCAAAGGCTGGTAAGTGAAGCAGAGCATGGTGTGAAGAGTATACGTGTGTGCAGTTGTATGTTTTATAACCTTCCCTCTTATTTATTCTAATTACCCAAATCTAAACTCTCCACCTGGGACAGGGTTTTGACATAAGTTGGTGATGATAGAATTAAAAATGTTTCATATGTGTTGAAGATAGTTTTAACAGTCTGTGTATACTCTTTTATTAGTAATACCTTGGAGTTAATTTTAAATATCTATATCAAGGTTATGATTTCCCTAACTCATTACTGCTAAGATTAATTCTGAGTTAGTTTCCCAACAAAATTCCTCCTTGAAATGCAGTTCTAGGTCTTTTTTTTTTTAAAGATGTTATTTATTTATCTGAGAGAGAGAGAGGCACAAGTGGGGAGGAAGATCAGAGAGAGAGGGAGAGGCAGACTCCCCGCTGAGCAGAGAGCCAGATGCGGGGCTGCATCCCACTACCCCGAAATCACGACCTGAGCTGAAGGCAGACACTTAACCGACTGAGCCGCTCAGGCACCCCTCTAGGTCTTTTATTATATGAGTTTTTGATATAGACCCTCTTAAGTGGATTAAATTTACTTTTTCCTTTAGCAGTTTGTGTCCCTCTGTTCCTTGAATTCAGTTCAGCCAGGAGCCTATTTAGGGGGACATGTTGTAGCTTCTAGTTTTAAAATGGGATAGATGAGTTTCATATTGCTGGATTTTAATGTGCGTTTCCTTTCTCTTTTCTAATAGATATAATTGTTTTTTTCCAAGGGCTGGTCTGTTGAGCCAGCCCATTTTGGTAATCAGTACCTTCCATCACTGGGCATGGAACCTTCACTTTCTCCAGGCTTAGTGAAAATGAATTTAAAGTCAGTCAGATTTGGATTTGAATACCAGCTTTGTCTGTTACCTAGTTGTATGACTTGAGGAGATTTACTTATGTATTAGCCTTTTCTCTCAAATTGGGTGTAATACTTCCTATCTTGCATAATGTTTTGAGATTGAAAGAGAATGTAGCTTAGTGTAGGATAATGTTGTTTAGCTGTACACATAGCAGATGTTTATATATGAAGGCTATTGAATTCATTAAGTAGCAGCAACATCTAATACATCTTTTTGTGGAGGTTTAGTAGCTAGTCGTATGAAATCAGAAACTTGCTTTACCAAAATCTTTTATAAACTTTAGATAAGGAATTAGTGGTATTTGATGATATGGAATCTATTTCAAGGGATTAATTTATTGAGGTATTCCTATGTCTGGAAAATACTAGTATTGGGTAGTGCAGTGGTTTTGCTTTGATTTTCTAAAACACACACACACACATTCCCTTTACTTTTTTAATGACTTAAAAATAAAGTTTTTGTCTTCTATGAATGTTATCCATTTTGAATATAAAATTTCCCCTTCCCCTTTTGTTTTAATAGAATTGCTTTAAATATTACATGAGTGATGATATTAGCCGTGACTCTGATGGAATGGATGAACAATGTAGGTAGGTAATAAATCAAGATGAACTAAAATTCAGTATTGTCTACTTTTTGGGGGGAAATTCTTAGATATTATGTTTTTAGATCCATTTTTTCTAGTATTGTCATTAATGTCTTTAATGGAAGGTTATTCTTTTCCACAAAACCTTAGGTTTATATCTGTTTTAAGTTTCCAGTGAAGAATAAGCAGATGACCCAAATTACTATTAAAATTCCTGGCAGGAAAATTTAAATTGCTTTAATAATGAAAAAATTTAGAGTGAGTTTCATTTTAGAATAATATTTCCATCTTTTAATAATTTCAGGTGGTGTGCAGAAGGTGGAAACTTGATTTGTTGCGACTTTTGCCATAATGCCTTCTGCAAGAAATGCATTCTGCGCAACCTTGGTCGAAAGGAGCTCTCTACAATAATGGATGAAAACAACCAGTGGTATTGCTACATATGTCACCCAGAACCTTTGTTGGACTTGGTCACTGCATGTAATAGCGTATTTGAAAATTTAGAACAGTTGTTGCAACAAAATAAGAAGAAGATAAAAGTTGACAATGAAAAGAGTAATAAAGCATATGACCATGCACCCAGGTTTTCTCCAAAGAAAAATAGTTCCAGTTGTAATGGAGAAGAAAAGAAATTAGATGATTCATGTTCTGGTTCAGTAACCTACTCTTATTCAGCACTAATTGTGCCCAAAGAGATGATTAAGAAGGCAAAAAAACTGATTGAGACCACAACTAACATGAACTCCAGTTACATCAAGTTTTTGAAGCAGGCAGCAGATAATTCCGAAACCAATTCTGCTACAAAGTTACGCCAGCTTAAGGCTTTTAAATCTGTGTTAGCTGATATCAAGAAAGCTCATCTTGCATTAGAAGAAGATTTGAATTCAGAGATTCAAGCTTTGGATGCTGTAAACAAAGAGAAAAGTACCAAAGAGCATAAGGTCATAGATGCTAAGTCTGAAACAAAAGTACGAAAAGGAGAAAAACCCTGTGCTTTAGAAAGAAAAGATATTTCAAAATCAGAAGTTAAACTGGCAAGAAAGCAGGTGGATAGTGAGCACATGGATCAGAGTATTACAGTACAGGAACAAAGAGCAAATAAAAGTGCCAGTGGTGAACATAAAAAATCTGATAAAAAAGAAGAACCTCAGTATGAACCTGCTAACACTTCCGAAGATTTAGACATGGATATTGTTTCTGTTCCTTCCTCAGTTCCAGAAGACATTTTTGAGAATCTTGAGACAGCTATGGAAGTTCAGAGTTCAGCAGATAATCAGGGAGATGGCAATAGTGGAACTGAACAAGAACTGGAGAGTTCTTCTGTAAAATTAAATATTACTTCAAAAGACAACAGAGGAAGTATTAAGTCAAAAACTACAGCTAAAGTAACAAAAGAATTATATGTTAAACTCACCCCTGTTTCCCTTTCTAATTCTCCAATTAAAGGTGCTGATTTTCAGGAAGTACCACAAGACAAAGATGGCTATAAAAGTTCTGGTCTGAACCCCAAGCCAGAGAACTGTGGACTTGGACAGGAAAAGAATGATAATGAGCATTTGTTTGAAAGTGAAGTTCCATTACTTTCAGAAGAATCTGATCTCCGAAGATCTCCACGTGTAAAGACTACTCCCTTGAGGCGACAGACAGAAACCAATCCTGCAACATCTAATTCAGATGAAGAAAGTAATGAAACAGTTAAGGAGAAACAAAAACTATCAGTTCCAATGAGAAAAAAGGATAAGCGGAATTCTTCTGACAGTGCTATAGATAATCCTAAACCTAATAAATTTCCTAAATCTAAGCAGTCAGAGATTGTGGATCAGAATTCAGATTCTGATGAAATGTTAGCAATCCTCAAAGAGGTATCCAGGATGAGTCACAGTTCTTCTTCAGATACTGATGTTAATGAAACTCATACAAATCACGAGAAGACTTTATATGATTTAAAGAGTCAAACAGGAAAAGATGATAAAGGAAAACGGAAACGAAAAAGTTCTACTTCTGGCTCAGATTATGATATTAAAAAAGGTAAATCAGCTAAAAGGTCTATAATTTCTAAAAAGAAACGACAAAACCAGTCTGAATCTTCCAATTATGACTCAGAATTAGAAAAAGAGATAAAGAGCATGAGTAAAATTGGGGCTGCCAGAACAACCAGAAAAAGAGTTCCAAATAAAGAAGATTATGATTCTTCTGAAGATGAAAAACACAGAAAAAAAGGAATGGATAATCAAGGGCAGAAAAATGTGAAGACTGCACAAGAAGGATCACCTGATGATGCTGAAAGGAAACAAGAGAGAGAGAATTTCTCTTCAGTAGAAGGCCCAGTTGATAAAGACAGGACCAACATGGACTTAAGAGATCGAATCTCTAAGAAGCAGCAGTCAGGTGTTTCTTCTGATGGTGCTGATAAGCTGCCTTCAGGGAAAGAGGAGAGTTCTAATTCTCCAGAAGACAAAAAGGTTGCTGAAACTAAAGAAAAGAGTAAGCATTTGAAAACCAAATCGTGTAAGAAAGTACAGGCTGGCTTATCTGACATGGCTGATAATTTCCCAAAGAAAGAGCAGAGTGATGAATCATCTGAAGATGATAAAAAGCAGAGCAAAAAGGGAACTGAAGTAAAAGAAAAGAAAACTATGGACTTGAAGAAAAATGTAATTAAGATAGAGCAACAGTATGAATCATCATCTGATAGCACTGAGAAATTACCCGAGGGAGAAGAAATTTCTCGTTTTCCTAAAGGCATGAAACAAAATAAGAATGACACGACTTACGGAGAAAAGAAAAGTAAAAAAATAAAAGATAAAACTTCTAAAAAGAAGGATGAAGTATCTGATAATGCTGAGAAATTGCAGGGAAAAAGAGATAGTTGTGATTCTTCAGAAGATAAAAGGAGTAAGAATGGGGCATCCAGTAGAGTGAAGAAAAGATGCAACTTGCCTGAAAAGAGTTCAAGGAAGAAACAAGATTGTTCGTCATCTGATACTGAGAAATACTCCATGAAAGAAGATGGTTGTGATTCTTCTGATAAGAGACTGAAAAGAATAGAACTGAGAGAAAGAAGAAATTTAAATTCAAAGAGAAATACCAAGGAAATACATAGTGGCTCATCATCTTCTGATGGTGAGGAAAGTTCTGAAGATAATAAAAAGCTGAAGAAACAGAGAACTTCAGCTAAAAAGAAGACAGTCAGTGTAAAGGAGAAAATGAGAAACTCCCTAAGAACAAGCACTAAAAGGAAGCAAGCTGATATTACATCATCATCATCCTCTGATATAGGAGATGATGATCAGAATTCTGTGGGCGAGGGGAGCAGTGATGAGCAGAAAATTAAGCCTGTGACTGAAAATTTAGTGCTGTCTTCACATACTGGATTTTGCCAATCTTCAGGTATGCAAAAATAAATAAATTCATAATTTATGTTTTTACCCTTTTGAATAACTACATTGTTTAATTTTCCCTGAAGCCAGTCAAATGCAAGGTTACTATTTAGGAAAAGGCTCTTTAAAAATTCTTGAAAGATTTACTAAAAAGCCTTCATTTATTTTTATGCCACCATTGGAAGGTATTTCAAATATCGTTAGTATTCTATATCAGATATGCCAGGTTTATTGGGTAGGTAACAGAATTTCTTTACCAAAGTTTAGTGTTTTTTCTGGAGTAATAAACAGTAGTTTATGAAGGAAAATCAGACCTGTGCCGTAGTTCAGTAGGTATATATTCATGTATTGGAGATGTGTGCTTGGTGCTGGTATAGCATAGTGTGTGGAAGTTTTAACTGCCTTGCCATGCATATGACTTTTTGTGTAATCTCTGTGCCCAGTGTGGGGCTCGAACTTAAAACCCCAAGATCAAGAGTTGCATGCTCTTCCAACTGAGCCAGGCAGGCATCCCTGCATATGACTTTTTAAATTGGACAGATTAACTTTGTGTCCAGTGAAATTCTCTGAGAGAACTTTAAATTTACATCATTAAATCCACTCCTGATGCTTGTCAATTTTTTCTAATCACATGAGCAGACATTCTGTCTATAACAATAACAAAATAAAAGAAAAATCCAAGAAGTAAATGAATTACCTTCCTCTGAGGAGATAGAGAACTAGGACAATTAGGGTTTGGGTCAGTTAGTCAGTCAGTGATACCCCCCCAAAAAAAGAGTTATAAAAATAATTTTTAATCACTACTGCAGTTCTTAAAAATCAGTTGTATAATACATGTACATATGTCACTTGAGTTGTCTTTTTTTTTTTAAGTTAGTAAACCTGTCAGTTAACCAGGGACCTGATAAACAAACTGATTCATTTATTTTAAAAAAAAAATTTATATTCCAACTCCAGCTTGGTTATTTATTTCTTTAAATTTTAATTCCAGTAAGTGTAACATACACTGTTATATTAGTTTCAGGTGTATAATAAGTGGCTCAGCAACTCTATACGTTACTCAGTGCTCATCACAATAAGTGTACTCTTAATCCCCTTCACCTGTTTCACCCATCTCCTCCTTCCCTTTTGGTAACCATCAATTTGTTCTCTATAGTTAACAGTCTGTTATTTTGTGCTTATCTTTTTTCTTTGTTCATTTGTTTTGTTTCTTAAATTCTACATATGAGTGAAACATAAGTATTTGTCTTTCTCTGACTTATTTAGCATTGTTCTCTCATGATCTATCCATGTTGTTGCAGACAGTAAGATTTCATTCTTTTTGTGGCTGAGTAATTGTCCATTGTATATATACATACCACATCTTTATCGATCTGTTGTTGGATGTTGAGTTGCTTCTGTAATTTGGCTATGTAAATAATGCTATAATAAACTTTATAGGGGTGCTCATATCTTCATGAATTAGTGTTTTTCTCTTCTTTGGATAAATGCTAGTGGAATTACTGGATCATATGGTAATTTTGTTTTTAATTTTTGAGGAATGTTCATACTGGGTTCCACAGTGGCTGCACCAGTTCGCATTCCCACCAACAGATTCCTTTTTCTCTACATCCTCATCAACACTTTTTATTTCTTGTGTCTTTGATTTCAGCCATTCTGACAGGTGTGAGGTAGTATCTCATTGTGGTTTGGATTTGCATTTCCCTGATGATGAGTGATGTTGAGCATCTTTTCATGTGTCTGTTGGCCAGCTTGATGTCTTCTTTGGAAAAATGCCTGTTTATGTCTTTTGTCCATTTTTATTTATTTATTTATTTATTTTTTTAATGATTTTTTATTATATTATGTTAGTCACCATACAGTACATCCTCTTTTGTCCATTTTTAATTGGATTATTTGTGGGGTTTTTTTGGTGTTGTGTAAGTTTTTTATGTATCGTGGATACTAATCCTTTATTGGATATTGCAGGTATCTTCTCCCGTTCTGTAGGTTGTCTTTTAGTTTTGTTGATTGTTTCCTTTACTGTGCAGAAGCATTTTATTTTGATGTAGTCCCAATAGTTTATTTTTGGTTTTCTTTCCCTTGCCTCAGAAGACATATCTAGAAAAATGTTGCTATGGTAGATGTCAGGGAAATTACTGCTTATGCTCTCTCCTAGGATTTTTATGTTTTCAGGTTTCACATTTAGGTCTTTAAACCATTTTGAATTTATTTTTGTGTGTGATGTATGAAAGTGGTCCACTTTCATTCTTTTGCATGTTGCTGTCCAGTTTTCTCAACACCATTTGTTGAAGAGACTGTCTTTTTCCTAGTGCATATTCTTGCCCTTGTTGAAAAAGTTTGTTGAAAATTCATTGACCGTATAATGTTGAATTTAATTCTGGGCTTTCTATCCTGTTCTATTGATCTATGTGTCTGTTATTGTGCCAGTACCATACTGTTTTGATTACTACAGCTTTGTAGTATATCTTGAAATCTGGGATTGTGATACCTCAAGTTTTGCTCTTCTTTTTTGAGATTGCTTTGGCTATTCAGAATGTTTTGTTTTTCTATACAAATGTTAAGATTATTTGTTCCAGTTCTGTGAAAAATGCTGTTGGTATTTTGATAGGGATCGCATTAAATCTGTAGATTGCTTTGGGTAGTAGGGATATTTAACAGTATTTGTTTTCCCAGGCCATGAGCATGGAATATCTTTACATTTGTTTGTGTCATCTTCAGTTTCTTTCATCAGCGTTTTATCATTTTCAAAGTACAGTTCTTTCACCTCCTTGGTTAACTTTTATTCCTAGGTATTTTATTATTTTTGGTACAGTTGTCAGTGGGACAGTTTTCTTAATTTGTAATTCATTATTAGTGACATTTGTACATCATTATTAGTGTATAGAAATGCAGTGGTTTTCTGTACATTGATTTTGTATCATGTGACCTTACTGAATTCGTCTATCAGTTCTAGTAGTTTTTTGGTAGAGTCTTTAGGGTTTTCTATATATGGTATTGTGTCATCCACAAGTAATGAAAGTTTTAGTACTTCCTTACCAATTTAGATGCCTTTTATTTGTTTTTGTCATCTGATGTCTGTAGTTAGGACTTCCAGTACCTTGTTGAATAAAAGTGGTTTGAGTGGACATCCTTGTCTTGTTTTTGACGTTAGGGGAAAGGCTCTCAGTGAACTCCATGGTGAACATGGAGTATGACATTAGCTGTGAGTTTTTCATATATGACCATTATCATGTTGTGGTATGGTCCTTCTAAACCTACTCTGTTGAGAGTTTTGATCATGAATGGATTTTATACTTTGTCAAATGCTTTTTTTGCATCTGTGGAAATGATCATATGTTTCTTATCCTTTCTCTTGTTGCTGTGACATACCACATTGGTTGATTTGCAAATATTGAACCACCCTTGCAGCCCAGGAATAAATCCTACCTGATCATGTGAATGATTTTTTTAATGTATTGTTGGATTCTGTTTGCTAGTATTTTGTGGAGGATTTTTTGCATCTGTGTTCTTCAGAGATACTGGCCCCGGTTCTCTTTTCTAGGGATGTCTTTATCTGTTTCTTTTTTTTTTTAAATCAGGGTAATGCTGGCCTTGTAGAGTGAATTTGGAAGCTTTCCTTCATCTTCCATTTTTTTGAATAATTTGAGAAGATTCTTCTTAAAATATTTAGTAGAATTCACCTGTGAAGCCATGTGGTTCTGGACTTTTGTTTGTTGGGAGTTTTTTGATTACTGTTTCAATTTCACTGTTGGCAGTTGATCTGTTCAAATGTTCAATTTCTTTACGATGAAGTTTTGGGAGGTTATAGGTTTCTAGAAATTTATCCATTTTTCTATTTTGTTCAATTTGTTAGCATATAATTTTTCATAATATTCTCTTACAATCCTTTTTATTTCTGTGGTGTCCATTGTAATCTCTCCTCTTTCATTTTTGATTTTGTTTATTTGAATCCTCATTTTTTTGATGTGTCTGGATAAAAGTTTATCAGTCTTGTTGATTTTTTTCAAAGAACCACCTCTGGTTTCATTGATCCATTTTTTTTAATTTGTGTTTTGTTTATTTATGCTCTGAACTTTATTATTTCTTCCTCCCAGAAGTTTTGGGTTTCATTTGTTCTTCCTTTTATAGCTTCTTTAGGTGTAATGTTATGTTGTTTATTTGAGTTTTTTCTTCTTAAGGTAGGCCTGTTATGTTATAAACTTCCCTGATAGAATAGCTTTTGCTGCATGCCAAAGATTTTGGAGCATTGTGGTTTCATTTTCATTTGTCTCCTTGCATTTTTTTTGAATTCCTCTTTGATATCTTGGTTGACACATTCATTGTTTAGTAGTGTGTATTTAACCTCCATGTATTTGTGTTCTTCCACATTTTTTCTTGTGGTTGACTTCATAGCATTGTGGTTGGAAAAGATGCATGGGATGACTTTGATCTTTTTGAATTTGTTAAAATTTGTTTTGTGGCCTAACATGTGATCTAGTCTGGAGAATGTTCCATGTGCACATACAAAGAATTATGTTCTCTTTTAGGATGGAATGTTTTGAATATATATGTTAGATCCATCTGGTCCAATATGTCCTTCAAAGCTACTGTTTTCATGTTGGTTTCTGTTTGAATGATGTAAGCAGGGAGTTAAAGTTCTCTGCAATTATTATCTTACTATTGATTACTTTCTTTGTTATTAGCTCTTTTATGTTTTTGGGTGTTCCAGTGTTGGGTTCATAAACATTTATGGTTGTTATACCTTCTTTTTGGTTGTACTGTTTATGATTTTATGTATCCTTCTTTGTTTCTTGTTACAATCTTTGTTTTAACGTCTGTTTTTCCATTACATGTATCGCTGCTACCTGGCTTTCTTTTTACATCTATTTGCATGGTAAATGTTTTTCCATCCCTTCACTTTATGTCTTTATGTCAGAAGTGAGTTTCTTGTTGTTATCATATAGATGGGTCTTGCTTTCTTATCTATTCAGTCACTCTGTGGTTTTTGATTGGAGCATTTAGTCCATTTACATTCAAAGTAATTATTGGTAGGCATGTATTGCCATTTTGTTACTTGTTTTATGGTTTTGTAGTTTTTTTTTCTGTTCCTTTCTTTTCTTGCTCTCTTCTCTCATTGTTTGCTGGCTTTGTTAGATATGCTTGGATTCCTTTCTCTTTATTTTCTTGCATATCAGTTGTTTTTGATTTGTGATTGTCTTATATAAAACATCTTCCGCATGTAACGGTCTATATTAAGTTAATGGTTACTTAAGTTCGAATCCATTCTAAAAGCACTAGATTTTTACCCCTCCGCCCCATGTTTTAGCTATATGATATCCTACTTTATTTCCTTTTATTTTGTGAATCCCTTAACTGATATTTATTGATATACTTAATTTTACTGCTTTAGTGCTCCCTACTTTTCTTACTCCTATTTATGGTGTTACCTTTCCACTCAGAGAATCCCCTTTAATATTTCTTGTACAGTTGGTTTAGTTATGATGAATTCCTTTAACTTTATTTGTCTGAAACTCTTTATCTTTCTATTCTGAATGATTAATCGTCTTTTTGGAGAGAGTATTCTTGGTTGCAGTTTTGTTTTCCTTCAGCGCTTTGAATATATCATGCCAGTCTCTTCTGGCCTGCAAAATTTCTTCTGAAAAATCTGCTCATATCTTTATGGAGTTTTCTTTACATGTACCTGTTTTCTTTTCTTCTGTTCCTTTTAAAATTCTTCTTTATCACTACATTTTCCTATTTTTATTACTATGTGTCTTGGTGTGGATCTTCTTGGGTTGATGTTATTGGGGGCTCTTCATGCCTCCTGAATTTGCATGTATGTTTCCCTCCCCAGATTTGGGAAGTTTTCAGCTGTTATTTCTTCAAGTAAATTTTCTGCCCCTTTTTCTTTCTCATGTCTTTCTGGGGTCCTTATAATGTGCCTTTTACCATGCTTGATTGTGTTACTGAGTTCCCTAAGTCTGTTTTCATTTTTTATTATTTTCTTTCTCCCTTCTGTTCACCTTGATTGCTTTCCATTACTCTGTCTTGTAGGTCACTGGTCCATTCTTCTACTTCCTCTGCTCTACTATTTATTCCCTCTAGTGTATATTCAATTTTAGTTATTGAGTTCTTCATCTTTGATTGGTTCTTGTTTATGTTTTTTACCTCTTTGTTGGGTATCTCAGTGAGGTTCTCTACTCTTTTCTCAATTCCAGTGAATATCTTTATGACCATTACTTTAAATTCTCCCTTAGACATATTACTTATCTCTGTTTTGTTTAGCTCTTTTGCTGTGATTTTGTCATGTTCTTTCATTTGGAATATATTCCTTTTTCTCCTCATTTTGACCAATTCTCTGTGTCTTTTTCTATGTGTTATCCACGTGCTCTTATAAGTAGTGGTCTTATGAAGAACAGGTCCTGTAGTGCCCTACAGTGCAGTCCCCTGTTCACCAGAACCTGACACTTCCGGAATGTCTCCTGTGTGTTGTTGTACCCTAATTTTATGGCTGAGCCTCGTTTGCCTTCATTCCAGTTATCTGCAATGGCTCTGTTTGCCTCTCGTGGGCAGGGTTTGGTCCCTGTGTTGTTATGGGCCAGTCTGGTGTTTGCCTTTGGCTTGAGTTGAGTCACACCAGCCATTTATCAGAAATCCAGTAGCTCGGAACTGCAGGGTGTTCTCCCCATATTGTCTCCTGAGAAGTTTTTGTTGGTAGCCTGAGCCTGCCATCAGACCAGATGTCTGCCCTCAGCCTGCTGCTGGGCCACAGTTGGACTCATGTGTGTGCTTATCTTTCCCTCTGCTCCAGGGCAGGAGTCATTTTGTAGTGGTGCTGGTCACTCTTGGGGCTGTAAGCACACTGCCAGGTTTGTGTCACTTCTTTGGATGGTCCCCTGCCAAGGGTATGTTGGTGGGGGCTGTCTGTAGAATGTAGGGGCAGGGTATGTGTGGTGCCAGCAAGGTCGATGCCACTTCCCTGTGGAAGGTGTCTTGCAGCCACCTGAGAAAACTGTTCAGAGTCCAGGCTGGTGTGGAGGGGGTGAGTCTACAGAAGACATAGTGGGTGAGGCATGCTTTTAGCAAGGTATGTGGAGAGTGTTGGTGCTGTGCTGGTTCCTACAGAAATGGGGAGGGAAATGACTCCTGCCAGCTTTTTGGTCTTGCAGAATTCTCCCAATGATCCCTGCCCTTCCAGCACATGCTCTGAGGTTAGTAAAGAAACCACCTTCTCGTATACCCCAGGCCGTTTTCAAACTGCTGTTTGTATGCTGTTGGAGTTGTTTGTTGTGCTGTGTCTTGAGGATGGGGACTCAATTTCCTGTTGCCCCCTGGTTCTTCCAGTGTTGAGCCTGCTGATTTTTAAAATTTAATGTGGGAAGCCCCATCAGTTTTAAGTTCTTGGGAAGTTAGGTCCTTCTGGCTTTCAAAGCCAAACGTTACTGAGATTTGTCTTGGGTCTTCCATGCCTGGGGTGCATAGCTGCGGGTCTGCTCTTCTTCCCTGTATGTGCCAGTGGTATCCTTCCTTTCCTCTGACAGATCCACAGGTCACTTTGGCTCCCACGGCATCTTTGCCCTTTCTACCCTCTTTATTGTGGCCTTGTCTCTACATTTAGCTGTGGAGAGTCTGTTTTGTCAGTCCTTAGATCATTTTCTTTTTTATTTGCACTGTTGTGGCTGTTACGTAGATACAACCATAGGATGAGATGAGCCTGGGATCCTCCTGCTTTGCCATCTTCACCAGAAGTCCACCTGAACTTTATTTTTAAATTTTTATAAAGGAGATTTTAGGTATAAATGTGTCCCCAGCACAGGCAGAATGTTTGAATTTTTCCTTTCATTCCTTAGGTTAGGAGTTTCCATTTATCTCAATTGGGTTTTGTGCAATTAACTTGAATATTGCTTTTTAAATTTTTTATTTATTTTTATTTTTTATTTCTTTAAAAGATTTTGAGAGAGAGAGAGAATTGGGGGGAAGGGGCTAAGGGAGAGGGAGAAGCAGACTCCCTGCTGAATAGGGAGCCTGACACAGGGCTTCATAACCTGAGCTGAAGGCAGACACTGAGTCACCCAGGCATCCCTGAATATTGCTTTTTAATAAAACTTTACATTCCTTGTATGGGGTGTTATCTGATGAGTTGTTTTGAAAACCAAGTGTGATTTTCATGGCATATTCAGTTTAATGAGTTGCTGTATCAGATGCCTATGTGGACTTTTAACTACTGTCCCCCAAATTGTTGGGCCCAGTGTGTTTCAGAATTTTCAGCTTTTTGACGTTTAGATAGTATTGATTAGTTAGCATATATTATTTAATAGCCCCAATTGCATGTGAGGCAACACACCCATAATTAAACAAATTAGTATTTCTGCAGTAAAATGTGTGAACATTCATACTTAAAGGAATAAACAGTTTAGATCAGGTTTTGCTGCCAAATGAACTTTGGCAACAACTTGTAAAACTTAGTTTTGAGAGCTTTGATTCCAAAATTTCAGCAGACCCTTGAATAATGCAGGGGTTAGGGATGCTCGCCCCCGTTCAGTCAAAAACGCATGACTTTTTGACTTCTCAAAAGTCCCATGGCTTTTGACTCCTCAAATACTTAACTCCTAATAGCCTACTGTTGACTGGAAGTCTTACCAATAACATAAATAGTTGATTAACACATATTTTGTATATTTTATATATTATATACTATATTCTTACAGTAAAGTAAGCTAGAGAAAAGGAAATAAGAAGAAAATCATGAGAGAAAATAGTTATACTGGTGTACTTTAAAAAAAAATGTATAAGTGGACCTGAGCAGTTCAAAGTCATGTTGTTCAAGGCTCAACTATTTGGTAGTATAAGAGATTATTTGTATTCAAAGTAAAATCTGAACTTACTCTGACATCATATCAATGTTTTGTTGTCAGGTTAATTGGGAAAACTCTTATTAAGGATTAGAGTAAAAGAATAATAAATTGTGAGTAGTTACGTGGAGTATTCTCATTGGCAAATTGTAAGCTAATGAAATAATCTTAGACTTTGGAAAACTGGTTTCCATGATTAAACAGCTTCCCTAGTGAAGTCAACATGTTTGATTTCAATTGCTAATTTTCATTTCCCAAAATCTAACTTGATTCGACACATTTGAGAGATTTCTATGATATACCTCTCATGTTTGGAACTATTAATACATAGTGTAATAAGTAATATGTATTCATTAGATCTTAAGAAGAGATGGCAATGTGTGGCAAATATTTGTAGGGTGCATTTCCCAATAATTCCTTACCTGATCACTGTGTTCCATTTTGATCATTGTGTTCCATGTAACTTTGTTCTGAAGGATCCTTGTGCTGATTAGAAAGTGATCCTTTTTTCACGTATGTATCCACAGAAGCCTTGAGAATTGAGCTCTTCTGCAGATGCCAGTCTTTCAGCTATTTGGTGGGATAAGCTTTGTTGTTTGGATTTTCTTTACCCTGGATAGTTCTTGGAACTGATTACTTAAGATGAAAAAAAAGATAATTTTGCTTGGGAATTATTAACACATCTAAAAATTGGCCTTTGTAAAATTGCCTAAGCAAAAAAGATTATGAAGGGTGTTGAAAACAAGCACTATAAAAAGTACTGTGTTTCAAGATAAGTTTGGGTATGAGCCAATGATAAGTGGCATTCCTTTTTTTTTTAAAGATTTTATTTATTTGTCAGAGAGTGCACAAGCGGGAGGGGAGGGTGGCAGGCAGGGGGAGAAGCAGGCTCCCTGCTGAGCAAGGAGCCCAATGCGGGACTCCATCCCAGGACCCCGGGATCATGACCTGAGCTGAAGGCTTGACTGAGCCACCCAGGCATCCCGATAAGTGGCATTCCTTAATAATTTGTTTGTGTGTATATATGATCATAGTATATTTTCCTAATATGTCCAACTTAATTAAGGGAACAATATTTTTGAACTTTTAAAATGCCTCCCCTTCTCCCATTTATTTAGATGATTCCAGTTTATTCAGCCGTAAGTTGGGTATCCTGTTAAGAGGTACAATAGTTGGGACTTGAGAATGGCATGAGCAACCAAAATGAAGAACATGGTCCAGGAGATTGCAGTCCAGTGAACAAGATAGACATAGATGAGTCATTATTTAAAAAAGTACCAGAAGAAACATATAAAACTAAAATGGGGCTGCGTGATAAATAGCAAGTGGGCCATTTAATCTAAACACTAGGAGAAGACTTATAAGAACAGGTAACATTTGAACTCAACTTTGAAGGATATGTCAGGTTTTGAAAAGTGTAGTAGAGGAGTGATGGTAATATTACTAGTAAGATTTCATTTGAAGGTTGGTCTGCTTGAGGTATTTATTGTGAGTTTGGTAGGATATTCTAAGATTTTATTTTTGCTGTTCTGTATTTAGCATATTTCTATCCTGAACCTATAGTTGTCAGTGTTCTTTATGGATTTTTTTCCTTCAATATTTTCTCCCTATATTTTATTATAAAGCAATTTTATTTTTTTAAGATTTATTTATTTTAGAGAACAAGAGAGAGCTTGAGCTTGGGGAGGGAGGGAGAGAAAGAGAGGATCTCAAGGAGGTTCCATGCTCAGCACAGAGCGTGATGCGGGTCTTGATCTCATGACCCTGAGATCATGACCTGAGCCGAAATCAAGAGTCAGACACTTAACTGACTGAGCTCCCCAGGTGCCCTCAAAGCAGTTTTAAATATACAGAAAAGGTTCTGTCATTAACATTGTACTGTGTTTACTTTATCACATGTCTCTTTATATATCCTTCTATTTATCCATCAATGTACCTAATTTTTTTGCCTTTTTATCTGTTCATTTTGAATTAATTATAAATTCACAGGACATTGCAAAAAAAAAAAAAAAAAGAAAGGAAAGAAAAGAAAGCCATACAGGGAGGTCTTGAACAATACCCTTCATTCAGTTTCCCCCAATGGTGACATCCTGTATAACTATAATACAATATCAAAACCAGGAAACTGAAGATTTATTGCAGTTTCTCCAGTTTCTCATGCACTGATTTGTTTGTGTGTGTATGTATATGTAAGTATAGTTCAATGCAATTGGTATCACATGTGTAGCTTTGTATAAGCACTACTACAACCAAGATACCGAACTGTTCCATAACCACAGGGTCCCCTTGTGCTACCCTTATACACATTCCCTTGCTTATCCCCATTCTTAACCCCTGGCAAGTGTTAATTTCATTTTCATCTCTAATTTTATTATTTTGGGGTGGAATCATGAAATGTGTAACCTTTAGAGATTGGCTTTTTTCACTCAGTGTAATGCCCTTGAAATCCTTGATGCATTTCAAAATAAATGGTAAACATCAGGATACTACTCCCTAATTAATTCAGCCTATAGAGTATTAATTAGAGGTCAATATATAAGTTTGTTTTTGAGGTAAAATTTACATACAGTGAAATGCACGAATCTTAACCTCTTTAGATTTTAAATCAAAAGATAGAAATGTAGCTTTTTATAAGGAAATCAGTTTTACTATGCTTGAATATATCTCTTGGTAATTCTGATCATGACTGCTATACAGATTTAAGTATGTTTTACTTGCTGTTACCAAAATATTAATAGCAATTCTGCTATTCTTCAATTTAACAGGATAAATTAGACATCTGTTAACTTTAAACTTAAAATGGATCACTGCAAAGCTTATTTCAGCAAGAAAGTTATGGTACGGTGATGCCAAATTGATAAATACTTGTTACTGGGAAGGATTAGCTTTAAAACTGTTGTATTCTAGGAAGGAACTTTGAAATATATAAAATCCAACTATTGTTTTCCTGCTGGCACTTCATAAGTTCCCCATTGTGCTTTCCCTATAAATTTTTATTACTCATGTTTTGGATCCAGAGTACAGTTTAGAATCCACTAGTTGTTTTGATGTTCGTGGCTTTCAGTTTTATTTTACATGATTTTACTTATATAGATAATTTAAAACTAATTTTAAGTACACTTTTTTCCCCTCAAGGAGATGAAGCCTTATCTAAATCAGTACCTGTCACAGTGGATGATGATGACGACGACAATGATCCTGAGAATAGGTATGATTCCATCTGTAAGGACTTTAAAAAGATTATAACACACCCTAGGCGTGGGCACAAACAGCAGCAACGGAACCGCAAGCCGGTTGTAAAAACCAGGAGTGCCTGCCTTAGAAAGACTCGCTCACAGTCTTCCTGCAAGTTTGAAAGAAAGGCCAGAAAATGGGCTAAAACTCAGAAACCTTAAGAGAAAGTAAATATAAGTATTAACACACCTAGCATAGGGTGTGTTATAAATACAGCACTGTCAATTTTACGTTCCCATGTAAACTGTGATAATTTTTTGAGAATATTTTAATTTCGGCAGATTATTTTATTGATGAAAGTAAATCATATCTCAATAAATTGGTGACAACAGACATCTCTCTCCTCAATATTTGATTGTTGTTTTAATTGCCATCTAATATGGTGGTCCGATTTATTAAGACCCATTCAAAGTGAAGAAAAGGAGATTGATATGTAAGATTAAGAAATTATTTTCAAAATAAGTATCAATTTACAAAGTGTCCAGACTGATTTGGATTTTAACCATTTTTCAAATAAAATAGATAGTATGATATATTACCTTTAATAAGACTTAAACAGTAGATTAGAAGTAAACAGTGTAGCCTTTACAGATTCACTTGACTTAAGGGATGGCTGGGAGAAGAAAAAAGTACAGAGATACACTCATATCGTATGGGTGAAGAATGAAGAATAATGAAAATGTATTAAAGAATATAACCCTATTTTTTTTAACCTATCTTTTAAATCCTTCCTGAAGTATAGTATATCCCACACTCATAATCTTCAACAAGATCGTGTGGTGTAGTAGGTAGAATTTTAGAATAATGGGGATAAGAATCTGATTTCTAGTTCTAACTTCTTTAATGTGTGATTGTGCGCAAGTGACTTAACTACTCTGCCAAAATTTTCTGATTTCTAAAATGAAAGGGTTGGATGAAATTTTCCCTGATTAATTCTAACACTGATTATCAATGATAGACTTGATGGTTTTACTAAAGAATACTATATTAACCATCTATTTATTCCTAATCGTAAGTTATAAGATTAAGAAAACATGAAAATATGCATGTAATTTTTGTCTCATAATTTTGTAGGAAATTAACTTTGAGTTAGTAAATGCTGTGGGCCTGTTATTCTAGCTCTGTTTTCTGTGTCTTGTTGATGCTTATAGGGTTCTCTGTTTCTAAGATCAGCATTCTTCTAATAGGAGAATGTTTTTAATTAAGGTAAATGAACAATTTTATTTTGTACTTTTAAGTAGAGATTATTCATGGGCACAATGATTCAGATGCTGCTTACCTACTTATTTTTCTTTATTAAAAAATATATGTATCCAATTATTTTATGAGATGGGGTGGGATCCAGAATGGATTGATAAAGGCATACATTTTATTCATCAGCAATTTTTATAGTACATGATCATAGCAAGATTATGAAAGCATTTTAAAAATTTCTTTTAAAGTGCTTTAATTCCTCTTTACTTACTTAGACTACTAATTTCTTTTCCTGTAAACCATGATGACTCAAATGTTATTAAAAGGCTAGTAATGTTTAAAACATGCTATATTCTGATTTAGCTATATAAGTGATGAACCTTAATCTCATATTTAGCCACCACATGAGAGTATCATTGAGGTATGATAATTTTATATCTGTGTTAGAACTTGTCAAAATATGAATATCATTTTCATTTTTTAAGTTGTTTGATTATATCTCTCTGTAACTGGCAAGTATTTTATTGGAAGGTATATTTAATTCCATCTTGTATTTGTGATTAAAAAATATAACCTTGTTCAGTACTTTTGAGAAGAATTGAATTTTATCTTGAACATGTTTTTCTTTATACTTATTTCAGTGTGCCTTTATAAAATATATCATTAATAACTTGTTTCATTTTCAACATACCAAAGAGGTATCTAATATCCATGATGGGCATATAAATACCTTCTGCAACTATTTTAGCATAGATGATGTATTTGAGCATATTTGAATATGCACTAAGCAACTTTTAAAAATTTATTTGCGGGTCATAATTAAGTCTTAGAATTATTTTTACCAATTTCACATTTTTGAGTAGGATGTATTTTAGTACACAGCATATTGTAATTGTGTGTAAATTTGTACACAATTGTGTAATTGTGTATAAATTGTGTATACATTTCATATGCTTTGACTTTTTAGCAATGTTGTTAATGCATTTTCAGTGTTGACATTTATGGAGAGGTAAATAGTGTATTAATGCCGATGCTTTAAGTATTTGGATGCAATAAATTTCTATGAAACTTTTTTCTTGTTCAAGCATTTAATTTTAATTATAATGCATCTTTTCATGAAAGTTGAAAGAATTTGTTAAAATCAAGATATGGAGGCATAAGTTTGTAGCCAAAGAAGTTTTGATATTTCTGATATTGAGGAAGTAAATACTTTATAATTCCCTAAACAGATATATTTATATATGATATATAGACATATATATTTATGGGAAGGTTTTACAGTGGATTTCACTACTGTTTCTATCTATTCTATTTTTAAAGCTCTGATAGTTTTTGAGGTCATTTAAAAGACTTAGCCATGTCCTGAATATTTTAGTAGGTTTGAATATATAAATTTGTTATTTTAGCATACTGTTATGTAGCATCATTCATATTTGAAAGTCAGTGTATGCTATTGTGAGATAGAGTGGTCTAACTTATAAATTAATTTCTGTTTAATTGCATTTATTTAATAAACAGTGAAAAATATTATAGGTTGACAGTTGAACTTTTTTTTGGTTGACCTTTTTAGAAAAAAAATGTAAATAGACTAACTTCATAGTTTGAATTTTGTATAATTGGGAATTAACTTAGAATTTTATAGCTTAGACTTTATGTACTTTTTGAAAGGGAGAATAATATGAAATAGTTTGTCAGGTTATTTAAATTACATATGTAATTTTAAAGTCCATTATTTGAATTTGCCATTATATTAATGTTGCCTTTCAAATATTTATTGTGTTTTAAATTGGTTCTTTCATTGAAAAAACATTTATTTATATAATTTTTTATTATAGTTGCATTTTTACAATTAGTTGGCATTGAAAATACATTATGATTCTGTAAAAGGGATGTTTTGACCAAACACTTTCTAATGTCCTATATTTGAATATCTACATTGTGAATTAGCCTAAGTGATGAGATGTTAGTTTGTTCAAGTTTAACAGTGGTAGTGTTGAGGATCATTAAACCGGGCTTATCTTTAGAGGTTGCATACTAAATCAGTGAGGAGTCCATTCTCTCCAAAAAAGAATTATTTTCAGTATGTTCTAGATTTGTAAATTTTTCCTGAGCATTCTTTTTTTATTCCAATTTTGACTAAAGGCTGAGATTTTTATGTGGATATCCTCCCCTGGCACACACATACGAATATTTACCTTATATTTGAAGAATGCTTGAGTCTAATACTCTGTAGTTTTTCTCATAATTTCTTTCTCAGTGGGGCTAAATACTTATTACATAGAAGCAAAATTTGATGTGGGGATTGCTTAGAGGAATTGCCCATTGTTAATAGAAGTTCTACTTAATTATAGTGGGAGTCCCCTGTAGCCTTAAAAATTTCCAATTATTTTGTTATTTGGGAATACTTTTCAACTGGAAAATATAGAAATGTTTTTTCCCTACTAGCTTGGTGAGGGTATTCTGTTGATGAAGGTTCTGTACTATTAATTCAGCATATTTTCAGAATTAATTAATTGTTCCTGGATGTTATTCATGCTAATGAAGATATTTAATGATTGTTTACCTGATTTCAGCAATGTTTAATGGATTGAGTATATCTCAAGTCCCTTCAACAAAAGACTTTTCATTTGGTTTCCATTTTGAGCATTTTTCAGAATGTTCATCTTCTATACATGTCTTTATTCTTTATAAGAATTTGCTAAATCTGGAATATTTTTTTCTCTGTGAAATGTTTTGGTTTTTTTTTATGGTGGTCCTGTTTGGTTACCAAAATTGCTTTGGTTCTTCATTGTTATGAAAAACAAAGCTAGCATTAATGAAGCATTTTACTTGTTTTTATGTTTGAGTAAGGGTTTTAAATGCCTGGCAATTTTAAGGTAACTCCTTTCAATTTACTTTGTTTTTATAGTGCAGGTAAGTATTGTAAGTCATTTAAATATATATAGGTGTCTAGTCTGTATATAGGATCCATTTGTCGATAACTAAACTGGTTGCAGTTGCCATAAGATCTCTTTCTTATTCTAGAATTTTCAGCAAGGAAATAAATATGGTCAGTAGTGGTGATCTCTCTGCTTAAGGTTTAAACATTATATCTAAGTCTTCCTTTCCTGTTCTCTGTTCTTTGGTGATATTGGGACTTTCAGAGAATGGGAAATAGCCCCCCCCACCCCCACAAAGGGAGTTTGCATTTTCTAGTGTTAGCAAAGTGATTCATTTTTCTGACTTAATATATGTCTCCTTTGTCTTTAGCTTTGAAGTTTATAAATAAAAATGAGATGAGTCAATCCTGTTTTTACCTTTCAAGTATAAGAAAATAATAAACTAGTTCTTTAATATCAAATTTTCTAAATTTATGTCAATGTTAATAAAATTTTTCTTGTTAAGATTTCCTCTAAAACTGCTTTAGATTTTGCATAAAATCAGGGAATGCACATTTTGTAATTTGAGTCAAACATTGTAGCCTATGTATAAATTGTTAATAAACTGTGGACTCTTAATTTCATATAGCTTTTCCATTTCTACTTCTAAGATTTTTAAGAAAGTTATTTGATACTAATTTTCCTGGTACCCTCACTAAAAAGAAAACAGTGCTGTTTTTCATTAACTGCAAACATTGTAGGACATATGACTAACAAGTGTTTCAAATCATTTTTTAGCTTTTTGATTATTTAGTTACATCATCATTATCTCATAAACACCACCATTTTTGGGTACAGATCATTATGCCTTAGTCATGTTTTATATAAGGGTTCATATCAAGAATACTAATTTTGAACTAAGATGTTACAAAAATACTAATACAGATTTTGAAGATGAGGAATTCCGTAGTAATTCTATGAAATATTTTAGGCTTTTTAAAAAAACATTTTTTAATTTAAATTCAGTTAGTTAACATATAATGTATTATTGGTTTCAGAGGTACAGGCTTGTGATTCTTCAGTCTTAACACCCAATGCTCATTGCATCACATGCCCTCCTTAATGTCCATCACCTGGTTTGAAATATTTGTTTTTATTTTGAACCCTGAAGTATATAACATTTGCTAATGCCTCATACTTTATTAGAAGAGTATGGGTTCATCACCTTGTTTTCACAAGAAGTTTTTAACATTCTTTGGCTGTAGTCATTTGAATTGTTTTACATATCAACATTTTGAATATGGTATGATATTTTAGCATAGCATATACTTAGATACTTGTTTTGTATCTCTAAAGGGTATACATTTAAACCTATAATCTTATTCAGAATTCTCTGTTTAGAAAAAAAAAATTCTGTATTTAATTCTATTGTGGTATTGTACACAAAATGTAAACAGTTTTTTAAAAAAATTTGTCATCTTTGTGCATAAATGCACCATAGTAGGTTTTGGCCTTCTAAAATTGCATATTTTATTTAGCAATTTTCTTCAGGCCTGTTTTCAGAATCTCTTAAAAGATAAAACAGTAAATTATAGGGATGTATCTGAGATGGCCTGTCAAGTGCATTTTAGAGATGGAGCATACTGGCCTAAAGATGTTTAGAAATTTTTTTTTTAATTTTTAAAAAAAGAAGCTTCAATTCTGTCATTTCTAAATACATATTTGGAAATCAATAAAATACAGTTATCTTTAAGAATGTGACTATAGTAGATTCACCAAGTACTCATAAGCGTAGTAGTAGTGAATGAGTAGAGAATATAGCACTGGCATATTAGAGAATATTGGGATTCAGGATCTTAGGTGCTACTTCTGGCTTTGCCACTAACTTTGTTTCTTTGGCCATATCATTTTCCCTTTCTAAGCATGTTTCCTCATCTGTAAAATGACAGAATTGGGACTCTAAGGTCCCTTTTTCTAGCTCTAAAATTTTGTGTTGCTTTTGTAATGGCTGTTTTTCTAAAACCTCCACGGTGCAACAGATCCTTCTCTTGATTGCTCCTATTTTAGAAATTTAATGTTTTGAATTACTGATTTATGTACCAGCAAGAGGTAGTTTACTTTTTTCCCCCTGTTTGAGTACTTATACAAGGAACATTATGAATTTCCTTTCTAGATAGGATCAGAATAACTAAAGGCTTTCTTGGCGTGCGATCTCTCTCTCTCTCTCTCTCTCTCTCTCTCTCCTTCTCCCTCTCCCTCTCCCTCTCTCCTGCTTGTGTGTTTGTCTTTCCATTGTTGGGCTGATTCCTTATTTTTGCTTCCTTTTAGTAGATAAAGGTGTAAGGGGTAATAAGACATTGCCTTGGTATTATGTGATTTAGAAGGCTTAGCTTGTTTGGGTTTTGGGGTTCTATTATTCTCTCATGCACCAGTTCCGATCATTGTTTTTTGTGGGTTTTTACCCTTCCTCCCATATTGTTTTGCTTTCTCCCCCTCTCCCTTCCCTCCCTTTCAGGAAAATGGAGGAGTGGCTCCATTACTTCCAGCTCTGCCCAGGTTTTCTGCCACAGAGTGGCACAGCCTGTGCCTCTAATGCTTCTGATAGAGTCGTGACTGCTTTGGATGCTACACCTGCCCCAAGATGTAATATTGAGCATTGAGATTCCAGGGGGGCAGTACCTTGTTGCCTGGATGATTTTCTCAGAAACGTCCTGGAAAGCCTCAAGAAAGGAAACTTCAGAGCAAACAGAAATCAACTAGGGATCATGACTATACATCCATCACATGCATACCAGCACGGGTCCAGCCGAGGCCTCCAAAATGATGCTTTGCCAGCCTCAGCTGGTTCTCAAGTGATGATGTCCTTGAAGTCTCTGTGGCCCGTGACTCAAGAGTTAAGGTAGTGGAGTTTCCCTTAAAGCATCTCACAGCAGGCTTTGTAGATGGGACACATCTCACCTCAACATGTTTGCTGACTACTCAGGTTGAAGGTCAGCCTCAGCCCTTAGGTCCTTCAAATTAAGTTCTAACTTTGAGTTGTAGGTTATGTGATAGGCTAGGTTTATGATACAGTGTGTCTTTGACCTAGTGGACTTGAGCCATCAGTCATTCAAAATTATTTAACTTTATTCTTTTTAGGGCTTAATATTACATGGCTATACATCAGGTTTTCCATTGGTCAAAAGGTGTTAGAGGGTAAATCTAAACCATCTTAGGGAGGTAAAGCTAAGGGAATCTCCATTACTCTGTATGTAACTTTTCAGTTTGGAGAAAGATGACCATTCTCTGAATTTTGTAATTTTTTTTCCTGCTTCTAAAGTGATTGTGATTGTTCTGTATATTATGTTCTTAATGAAGGTTGTTGATTATTAAATCATGTAATTTTTCAGTGTATGAATCTCATTTAATTTTCCATGACTTATTATGTAATTTCACAGTTGATATAAAATTGTATCTTATTATCTCATGTGTATCATATTTCTCAGTTTTTTTCATGACAGTCTAAAACTTGAGTATGAATTAGGTAGATTTACATATTTTGACCTTCCATTTAGTAGACATATTCTTACGAGTCTAGAGTTTGAAAGAAGAAAAATTTTATGGTTTCTAAAAATTAACCATGTCTTTACAGATAATATAGAATTTTAGACTTTTTTTGAACTTGTAAATACAAACTGAAATCAGGTGATTGAAGTAACCTTTAGTGTAACTAAATTAGTACTTGTATTTTTATTGGTTATTACTGTACTACCCAAATGGTGATATAAGATCTTGTAACTGCAAATGAACTGTTTTTCTATTTGCAATCTATTATTCAACACTTTACATTCCAAAAGCAGTGGTTTTACCCAAGTTGGTTCAAGAAAGTTTTTCCTTGTCCATGGGAAATGACAAATGTAGTGTGTATTAAAGATGATTTTAGAGAGTTTTTCTAGATAGATGCTTTACTAAATTTAAAGAACCACCCTTCATTCTGAAACTGTTTCTTAATTTGTGGAGGGTTTGTTGAAATAGTCTTTATTTCATAAAATGATGAAAATAAACAATTTTGGCTTTAAATTTTTATTCTTGGCAAAATGAAAAGTTGACAATCCTATATTCTCCATTTTAAAAAGTTAACTGTGTACAGTCCAAGTCAGCAAACCACTGATCTAGACGTGTAATAACAACACTTAATAGCTCAACTACAGTAGGATTTAAATTGGAGTGATCCAGTCTTTACTTTATTGAAACACAAATCAGATCAAAAACTCTCAAGAAAGCAAACTCATCTGTGGTTTCCTTTAGCACTTGGTAACTCTCTTTGTTGTCTAAATATTTCTAATCTGTTTAGAGAAGGAAGCACCAAAAGGCAGATAATAAGTATTTATGAAGTGGTTACCTGTTTTGGTGCCTTTGCTATATATCTTTGAATAAAACTAGTAATGAACAGTCTGCCTTTCAAATAAAATTACCAAGGCATTAACATCTCCTGCCATTGAGTGAATCTTGACTGAAATGTGAGTGTATGTTAAGAAATCTAAAGAGGGGTTTGAAATCCAAAAATAACAGAAGTTCCATAATTCCAGCTGTAAGTTTTTGACTGAGCTAGAGAGTTAATCTTGATTGCAGAGCAGATGTTTATCCCATAAGAGTTAGTTCATGGAAAACCGAGAATCATGCTGCCTTCCTTTTGAACCTTTCTATAAGGTATTCCTTTGTTACTGTTATTTATAAATTTATATCACAAAGACACTCCAGGTGCAAAACACCTCACCTTACAAAAGCTGCATGATTGCTTTTATCTTACATTTTCAGATGTTTTCCTTTAGCGTAAACATGGACATTTATTAGGTTTATATTTTATTTTAACATAAGATGATGTTAAAGAAGTATTTCTCATGCTTTTAGCAGTTGATTTTTCTATTAACCAATTGGTCTTTGAGGAACATCTTGAGAAATTTTGGTATGAGTAAGGCTACTGCACTGTCTACTTTTTTGGAAAGTGGAGATTCATTTATGGTATTTTGTGTTCTTTTACCATGTGTGTAATTAATAGCACTCATGTCCCTTCTCTTATCTGCCCTAGTTTGAATATTATTAGGGATTTCTGATTGCCTCAATACTTAGTATATGGTATATGCTTTCATTTCATTAACAGAATTTATGAATTATATTGAAACTTAAGTGCCAAAAATATTATTCACCAGTTTGAGGCACTGTTTGATAAGAAAGTGGTTTATTACACATAGATTTTCTAAGAGTATGTTTTGCTTTGAATAGTCTTCTCATGTGGAGTTTTGTCTTGGAATGTCATTTGTCTGAATAAGTTGATTTATTATGTGGGCCTATCTGATACTGTAGTTGTTGGATGATGGCAGCAGAGCAAATACAGGATTGGAAGATTATGCAGCATGAAATTGCAGTTGGTCAAAATAGTAGAAATGTCCCTCAGGTTTTTAAATAAATTGCAGAAGTATTTAGAATTGGAAGAAATCAGTGCTAAAAGCATTTTCAAAAGTTTTGGTTGGTAGCTTAGGTTAAAACATGGTTTTGGTAGTTTTTTATTGACAGTATAAAATCTTTTTATACATTTATTTCTATTTTGATAGTGAGATTTTTTTTTAAAATTTGTTACACTTCACCACCAAATATATAGTTTTTTTTACTGTCTTTTTACTCAAGAATTGCCAAGAAGATGCTTTTAGAAGAAATTAAAGCCAATCTTTCCTCTGATGAGGATGGGTCTTCAGATGATGAACCAGAAGAAGGGAAAAAAAGAACTGGAAAACACAATGAAGAAAATCCAGGAGATGAGGGTGAGCTCCAAAGAGAAGTATAGGGTGTCATAACTTGATTGTTTGACCAGTTCAGTCTTTGAGGACTATCTGACCATGACATTTCATAATATATGCATTTGGAGTTTATTAAAATATTTAAAACTTTACTACTACCTTTACTCCTTTTGAGTATCTGGTAATAATTGTGCACGTTTTATCAGTTATTGCCAATAAACAGATGATTTTTCAAGCAATATATTTTTTCCCTTCTAAAAAAATCTACAAGTGTCTTTTGGTGATATTTAATCAATATTTAATAATAATAGATCAAGTCTAATGTATAAGATTGCCTGGTATTACCAGTGATATCAAAGTAAGTGCAAGCTGTGATCTTTTTCATAAATCTTGATAATTTTCAACAAACAAAATAGTGTTATAAAACATTTTAAAGGAAAAAAGTCTGAAGGCTTTACTGATTCATTTTCTCCATTTAGAAGCAAAAAATCAAGTCAATTCTGAATCAGATTCAGATTCTGAAGAATCTAAGAAGCCAAGATACAGACATAGGCTTTTGAGGCACAAACTCACTGTGAGTGATGGAGAATCTGGAGAAGAAAAAAAGATGAAGCCTAAAGAACACAAAGAAGCCAAAGGCAGAAATAGAAGGAAAGGTAAGACATTTTAATTCTGAATGTGAGGAACATACTTTTTTTTTTTTTTAAGAGAGGGAGGGAGCGCCTGGGTGGCTCAGTCAGTTAAGCACCTGCCTTCGGCTCAGGTCATGATCTCGGAGTCCCAGGATCGAGTCCCCAGTCGGGCTCCCTGCTTAGTGGGGAGTCTGCTTCTCACTCTGACCCTCCCGCCTCCCGTGCTCTGGAGAGAGAGAGAATCCCAAGCAGGGTTCATGCTCCTTGTGGAGCCCAACATGAGGCTTGATCTCAGGACCCTGCGATCATGACCTGAGTCAAAATCAAGAGTCAGACGCTTAACCATCTGAGCCACCCAGGTGCCTTAGGAACAATACTGGTTTTATAAACTAATTATAGTAATGAAATTTAAATATGTCTGGACCAGCTATATTAAGTGAATATCAGCACACTGGTAACAACTGTTCTCTTACATGAGAGTGAAATAAAGAATTTAGAGTGGGAAGAGAACCCAGAAACTTGAGAGATGACACGAAGAATATTTTTAACCTTTAGTAGTCATACACACTTAGATTAAAAAGATAAATATGACAATAAATAAAATATATTTAAAGGCTATGTAGATGACATAGGATTGCCTGTAACTGCAGGACGAAATAACGCTTTCCCAAGGAAGGATAGAAGATGCAATTAATTTGCATAGATTTATTATATGCAAAGCTTGTATGTAGTCAGATAAAATTTTCATTACGTTAAAAGTCTGAATCCTTCTGCATTGAGTGCTTGCATATTTCCAGCATCATGATAAACATTGAGAATACAAAAATGAATAAGGAATCATTATCTTGTATGGTGGTTTTTAGCCTGGCTACACATGTGGATTATTTTGGGGATTTTGAAATACACATATGACAAGACTCCAACCCAAGCCAGTTACAGCATAATTGGTGGTGGTGAGACCTAGGTATCCATATATTTTATAAAGTACCTCTGATATGATTCTGATACGTAGCCAGGTTTGGCGTCAGTAGTTTTGTAAGAATTATTGACATTAATATTAAATGAAATTATAGCACTATGAAGAATGTCTTCTGTAACAGAGGTATTGTATAGTGTGGCACAAAGGAAGATTTCTTTAGCTTCTTGGAGGATGGCAGTTACCCCAGAGACGACTTCACAAAGATGAAGAGTTTCAGTCAGCCAAGCATGTTGTAACTGAGGAGCAGGTAGATGTGAAGATTTATAGTATAAGCAGGGAAGAATCTTTAGAAGCCTCTGCAGAATGTTTGGCACATGGTGGACAGAATACAGTTAACATGGTATAGCTGGACTGTAGGAGGGAATAGGGAAAGTAACAACAGGAAATGAAGCTGGGCCAAAACAGACACCAAGTGTTGGAGACACTTGAAAGCTTTTGTTTCTCAAACTGGAGTACTTGGCAGTGGACCCATGGGTACATAAGGCTGTAGAGTAAACATTGTACACCTCTTTGGTGTACCCATTTTACTTGAACATTGGGGGAGAACATTCTTAAATAATCACAGGTATATTGAAAAATTAAATGTGAAATTTGCCTGAGCATTTTGGCTAACAAAATGTTCAGAGAAACGTTGGTTTCTTAGGGGGCAGATTTTGAAAACTTTACGGCCAAACTCCTGGAGGGCAAATAAACTCTTTTTTTGCCATTAGGAATAGGAAAACATTTTTGGAAGTGTCTGAGAAGTACAATAGACTCTATAGGCTGGAGAGCTATAGAAAGCTTCCTTTATTTTTTTATTTAAAAAGTTATTTCTGGGGCACCTGAGTGGCACAGCGGTTAAGCGTCTGCCTTCGGCTCAGGGCGTGATCCCCGCGTGGTGGGATCGAGCCCCACGTCAGGCTCCTCCGCTATGAGCCTGCTTCTTCCTCTCCCACTCCCCCTGCCTGTGTTCCCTCTCTCGCTGGCTGTCTCTATCTCTGTCAAATAAATAAATAAAAAAATCTTTAAAAAAAAAAAAGTTATTTCTATTTTTAGTTTTTTTGAATTGCAGCTGTATTGAGATACAATTCATAAACCATACAGTTTGCCTGTTTACAGTATACAATTTGTTTTTAGTATATTCACAGAGGCATACCACCACTTTTTAAAACAACTTTGACGTATACTAGACATACAAACAAGGGCACATTTTATAAGTAGACAGCTTGATGAACATACATGCACAGGACATTCATTACTAGTACTCATGAATCACAGCCTCAGCCCAACCACTCATTGTTCCTGTTGAAAGATATTAACCAAGAATATAATATGATCAGATTAGTTGTCTATTATTCTGTGATACTCAGCTTAGATTTGCATCTATTTGGAGGATACTGCTATAGTTGATACCAAGTGCGGTTGTTGAAGGGGAGAATTGACTTAGGTCACATAGAGACTGAATGTGAGAGAGAGAAGTGTGGGATGACTCAGGTTTTTGGAGTTGTCATGGTATATGTATAATACGACAAAAGTATATGAAATGGTCTAGTGGAGCCTGTAATGTTGTACAGATGTAGGGCTAAGGAAAGAATCTTGGAATCCTGAATATTTAAAGGGCTGTTGAGCAGCAGTTATTCATTAAAGAGGAAGAGGAGGGCTTCCCCCCATGCACATATACTTAATATGTCAAGGACATTTTCATGTTAATAAATAAATAATAGTACATCATTTTGTGAATGCTTAATTTATAGATTTCCTTGCAGCAGGACTACAAGCTTGTCTTTCAGATTCTATAAAGCACCTGAGCAATTTAAGCAGGTTGCATAACTTAGCATGATTCCTTCATGTATCTTCGACAAAAGGGGAAATACTGATCTTGCCTCTGAGGCTCAGTTCAGAATATAGAGACCTTTAGTAGGCACAGTTATATTTGAAATATTTTATTAAAACCTAAGTTTTTTGTGACCTGACCTGTTTCCACTGTCCTTTTCTGTGGGTAATTTATTACCCAAGTGTTTCTTCATTTGTTTGTGAAAGAGGGAGTAAATTAAAATCCCATCATATTTATGTTTCTAATATGGATTATGATCGTAGTGATTGATACTGCATTTAAAGTTGCATGATTTTCCAAGTTTTGCAAACTCCGTTGTGCCTTTGTTGTCTGGAAGCTTAAGTTAAGCAGTGGGCAGAAATCAAGAGAGTAACTGACTTAGTAAATCAAGGCCAACATGTGAACTTTCAGTTTCCACCTAAATTTGAAAAAGGTTATAAAAATTATTTTGATGATAATTTAAAAATTTAATTATTGCCTTTATATTAGATGATATAAATTGATGTTATTTTTTTGAAGATTTTATTTATTTGAGAGAGTGAGAGAGAGCACAAAATCAGGGTGAGGGGCAGAGGGAGAAGCAGACTCCCTGCTGAGCAGGGAGCCCGATGTGATGTGCGGCTCAATCCTGGGACACCGGGATCGTGACCTGAGCCTAAGGCAGACGCCTGACCAACTGAGCCACCCAGGTGCCCCTGATGTTATTTTTCTAAGTGTGATAATGTTACTTAGTTATATACGACAGCATCCTTATGCTTAAGGGTAAAGTGTCATGGTATTTGCACTTAAATGGTTCAGTATAAAAAAGTGTGTGTGTATAGAGAGCGAGCAAGAAAATGTGATGTAAACTTAACAATAAGTGAATTGTAGGGATGGAGAAGGGAGAAGGGATGTAGATATTCATTCAATAATTCTTTCAAGTTTTTGGTAGGTTTGAAAATTTTCAAAATAAAGTGATGAAAAATTAATAATAGGTATAGAATTTTGCTTTTTATTTTTAAAGGTTTTATTTATTTATTTTTGCGAGAGAGCATGCGAAAGAGAGCATGAGCTGGGGGAGAGGCAGATGGAGAGGGAGAGGCAGACTCCCTGCTGAGCATGGAGCCCAATGCGGGTCTCGATCCCAGGACCCTGGGATCATGACTTGAGCAGAAGGCATATGCTTAACTGACTGAGCCACCCAGGCACCCCTAGAATTTTACTTAAAGGATTTGTATGTGTGTGCCTGTGGACCCATGTGCTCCCCCACATTCCCAGTTGCTTAGTTCTTTTATTATTATTATTATTGTTGTTTTTTACTGTGGTAAAATAAAACATAAAATTTTAACCATTTTAACCATCTTTAAGTGTACAATTCAGTGACATTAGGTATGTTCACATTGTTGTACCATCAACACTCTGTCTCCACAACTCTTCATCATCCCAAGCTGAAACGCTTTATTTTTTTATTTTTATTTATTTTTATTTTATTTTATTATATTATGTTAATCACCATACAGTACATCCCCAGATTCCGATGTAAAGTTTGATGCTTCATTAGTTGCGTATAACACCCAGTGCACCATGCAATACGTGCCCTCCTTACTACCCATCACCAGTCTATCCCCTTCCCCCACCCCCTCCCCTCTGAAGTCTTCAGTTTGTTTCTCATAGTCCATAGTCTCTCATGTGAAACACTTTAAACAGTAACTTCTTATTCCTGTTTTCTCCAGTAGCAATTCTTTATTGTATTTGTGTTAGCCTATGTTTTAAAAAATTTATTTATTTTTTTGGATAGAACAGACATTAGATTCTGATCTCAGGTCATGATCTTTTGGTTTTTTTTGAAGATTTTATTTTATTTATTTGACACACACACAGCACAGGCAGAAGGAGTGGCAGACAGGTGGAGAGGGAGAGGCAGACTCCCCGCTGAGCAGGGAGCCCAATGTGGGGCTCGATCCCAGGACCCCGGGATCATGACCTTAGCTGAAGGCAGTTGCTTAACCAACTGAGCCACCCAGATGCCCTCAGATCATGATCTTTAACAATATTTTTTATTATGTTCAGTTAGCCAACATACAGTACATCATTAATTTCTGATGTAGTGTTCAGTGATTCATTAGTTACGTATAACACCCAGTACTCATCACGTCACGTGCCATCCTTGATACCCATCACCCGGTTATCCCTTCCCCCACGCCCCTCCCTTCTGTAACACTCAGTTTGTTTCCCGAGGCCAGAGTCTGTCATGGTTTGTCTCCCTCTCTGATTTCTTCCCATTCGGCAATTTTTTTTTGGAATTTTTGGTTTAATGAAATGTAAAAATAGTATAGAGTTCCTATATACCTTCTACTCAGCTTCCCTAATTTAACACTTTAAACTTACTATGGTATGGTAACCAAAACCAGACAATTAACATTGATACAATAGTAATTAGTTAAACTGGGGATTGGCTAACTATACCTGAAGGCTATACCTGAACCACATTATACTTACTCACTTACTTACTCACCACTGCTTTCCTGTGTTTTTGGTGGCAAAGTTGAGTAGAGATAAGTAGTTGCCACAGAGACTGTATAGCCTACAAAGCTGAAAATATTTACCATCAGACTTCTCACATAAAATGTTTTCTGACCTCTGAAGTAAAGTACAGACCTTATTTGCTTATTATGAGTTTTCCCACTAAAGTCTTTTCTGCCCCAGAATCCAGTGAAGGATACCACATTGCTTTTAGTTGTGATGTCTCCTTAATCGCTGATATGTGACAGTTTCTCCTTTTCTTTCATGATCTTGACACTTTTGAAGAGTATTGGTCAGTTATTTTCTTGACTGTCCATCTATATGTATTTGTCTAATGTTTTCTTATGGTTGGATTGAGGTTATTATGCATTTTGACAAGAGTACCACAAAAGTGATATTTAATCTTTCTCAGTGTATCATACGCCAAGGTTACATGATGATAATAGGTCTCATTATTAGTAATATTAATATTGATTGCTTGCTTCAGTTGGTGTCTGCTGGATTTTTCCACTGCAAAAATATCTATTTTTCTATTCACATTGAATTAATATCTTGTGGAGAGAGACTATTCAGATATCCTGTTTCTCATCATACTTCAGCCCACTAATTCTAGCATTCATCTTGCCTGAAGCAATTACTGTGATGTTTATCTAGTAGTGATTTTCTACTTCTTTCATCACTTATACATTCAGTAATGGTAAGAAAGGGCTGTCTGTATTCCCTTATTTATTTATCCCATTACTTATATTAATATGGGTTTATAGATATTTTATTCTATGAGTTGTACTCCAGTTGTTCATTTTGTAGCTCACATTGTTTCAGCTTTGGCTATGGGAAGCTCCTTCAAGTTGAATCACATGTTCTTTGAATTTATCCTCATAATGTTTTGAACACTGCTTTACTTTCTGGCACCACAAGATATTTCAGGCTCATCTTGTGTTTTCCCTACCTGGCTTCCTCTGGCCGGAAAGATGGGTATTCTCCTGGGGTTTTAGATACCTGTGTCATAGTGGCAGTTTTGGTACAGAAAAATAAAAATTTTGAGAGAAAAAATAAAATTGGAGATTCCTTTATTCTCATGATTTGCAGGGCCCAGCTCCTTTTTCTCAGTGCTGTGGCTAGAAATGGGGTTCTCCCAGTTTTCCTGTCAGCACCCTCTGCATAGTTTTGGAATTCAGCCTGCCTTCTTGTTGAAACCAGATAAGACAGGAGGAAAAAACCTATGACACTCACAGTCACTGCCCCAACCCCAGTTTTTAGGGATCATTATTCAGGTTTTTATTTCAGTCCCCAGTCTGCCTGCTCTTGTTTCCTTTTCATAGTTCTTAGGTCACTTTATGTATTCTGTTAATAGTTTCTAGTGTCACAAATGGCAGAAGAGTCTGTATTTGCCTTTACTCCATCTTGGTCAGCCTACTTTGCTTGTTTTGAATAATCAGAATTCTTTTTATTCACCTTTGGTAGTAATGAATTTATTTGATTGATAGTTGAATTCTCTTTTTGTTAATTCATGCACAATACTTATATTTTAATATAGAACCATAGTTTTATAGCCATAGTTGGAATACATTGGAATATTTTTATATATGCTATTTGAGTTATTAACTGGTCTAATCTGTATGATGTGTAATATCCACAAATGTATATACTATAGATAGTCTCACAGTGGTCTGTGTTTTAATGTGAAGGTATTGACAAATTAAGTGAATTGCATTTCTTTTGGGAAGTATTTAGTAACTTTTTTTTTTTTTTTATTCAAGTGAGCAGTGAAGATTCTGAAGATTCTGATTTCCAGGAATCAGGAGTTAGTGAAGAAGTTAGTGAATCTGAAGATGAACAACGGCCCAGAACAAGGTAGATATTATATCACTTTTTCAAAAATTGTAAGAATTAATATGAATAACCATGCTTTGATTATTTATAGAAAGGTTGCTGTTACAAATAAAGTAAAATATTTAATATTTTGATTTGATACTAATTGTGAAAACTAAAAAGAGTACATATAAACATACATGGTTTAATTATGTGTTGTAAACCAGGTGGGCTTTCAGTGTGAAAAAACACTCTTGATTGTACTTTTTGGTTGTTATGGGGGGGTGCTGTAGTGTAGTAAATAAGAGGCTGTGTTGACAAACTACCTCCTGGCTTTACTATTTGCTCTTTGTATGAATACACTGTGCTTCAGTTTCCTTGTCTTTAAAATGGGGGATTACAATGGTACTTACCTTATTGATTACTGTGGACATTGAATGGGTTTATAATATGCCTACTTGACAAATAGTAAATGTTCTCTGAATGCTAATTATTGGTCTTACTCTAGTATACTAGTATTATAGTAATTAAGATTTGTTTGTTCTCTTAATACACATAGCTACTGAGCTAGATTAGTAGTTTTTTAAAATTCTGCTTACTTCTTAGTGTACTATTTTAGATAATACTAACCATTCTAAGAATTTTTTTGTTTCCTCCAGAATATTGCATCTTGGCCTTTTTGCTAAGATCAAGTGTATTTCCCCCAGAATAATATTATCTTTTTATAGTTTATCAAATGGGCTGTTTGTGTTTGTATGAATGTGATATGTGTGTCTGCATAGGTGTCAATACTTGTAAATATTAAAACATTTGAGATCTTTTTAGATTAGCACTTACCAGGTTGTGCCTCGGGTATAGCAACATATTACACATTAGGGAAATAACAGTAGGATACAAGGAGAGATTTTTAAAACTGAGAATTCACGTAACACAAAAACTCACCATTTTCAAGTGTAGAATACAGTGGTTTTTAGAATATTCATAAAGTTCTTCAGCCACCACCACTATCTAGTTTGAGAACATTTTTACCACCACAGAAAGAAACCCTGTACATTAGCAGTCATTTCCCATTCTTCCTGCCGTCCATTCCCTGGCAAAAGCTAATCTACTTTGTATATGGATTTGCCTATTCTGGACATTTTATATGATTGGTTTCATATAGTATTTTTTTAATGAATGGATTCTTTCAGTTAGCATAATGTTTTCAAACTTCATGCTTATCTTGTATTAGTACTTTTATCTTTTTAAAATATTTTTAGATGATCATAAAATACATGTAACCTAGACTTTACTCTCTTATGCATTGAGTGTACAGTTCAGTAGTGTTAAGTACATTCACATCATTCTGCAACCAATCTCTGTGACTTTTTTAATCTTGCAAAACAAACACTACACATTAAACAATAAATCCCCCTTCCCCACATCCTCAAGAAACTACCATTCTGTCTCTATGAATTTGACTCCTGTGGGTACCTTATATAAGTAGAATCATATAGTATTTGTTGTCTTATTGTGGCTGGCTTATTTTACTTAGTACAGTATCCTCAGGTGTCATCCATGCTGCAGCATGTATCACAGTATCCTTCCTTTTTAAGGCTAAATAATGTTCTACTGTGTGCATGTACCACATTTTATCTCTTTATGCATCATTGAACACTTGGCTTACTTGTGTTTTTTGGTATTGGGAATAATGCTGCTGTGAACATGGGTGTACAAATATCTCTTCAGTCCCTCCTTTCAGTTCTTTTGGTTTTATACCCAGAAGTGGAATTGCTGGATCATATATGGTAATTCTATTTTAACACCGAAGAACTGCCACATTGTTTTTCGTAGTGGCTGTACCATTTTGCATTCTTACCAACAGCACATAAAGATTCTACTCTTTCTACATCCTCACCAACACTTGTTCTTTTCTGTTTTTTATGGGGTGGGAGGGATCTAACAACCCTAAACACTGTGAGGTGGTATCTCATTGTGGTTTTGATTTGTATTTTCCCTAATGGTTAGTGATGTTGAGCCTCTTTTCATGTGCTTTTGTGTGCTCTGAGTTGAGGGAGACAGAATCCTGCCCCTTGGGCAGCCCTTAGAAAAGCCAGAACGTTGCAAGCAAGTTTCACTCTTTACCTTCCTTCCTTGTGGAGGAGCTGAGAATTGGGCGGCTTCCTGCTGACCTTGAGCTGAGCAGGAAAGAGGGTACAAGTATGAGCAGAAACACTACAAAATATCCAACCATTTTAAGTGTGACTTTTGGTTAGGTGTTCACTTAGTAGCTAAAGTTTCTTGACTGGATTATAGAGCTCTCATAAAGTTACTTTTTACCATATGTTGTTTGTTCTGTGTTTCTGTGGGAGAACAAGAGCCTGGAGCTTCCTAGTGGCCATCTTTTGTGGTTACCTGGCTATTTTATTACTTTTAATGGCTGAATAATATTCCATTGTATAGATGATACTGTATTTTATTTACCCATTTTTCATCTGTTGATATACATTTGGATTGTTTCCATTTTTTGGCTGTTATAAATAATGCCACTGTGAACATTTGTGTATGATTTTTTGCATAGTCATATGTTTTCATATTTATTCATAGGAATATGTGAGTGGAATTGTTGGTTATGTGGTAACACTGTGCCCAACTTTCTGAGGTAACTGTCAGACTGTTTTGCTCAGTGGCCTATCATTTTACATTTCCACCAGCAATGCACCAGATTTCTGCACATATTCACAAATTTTTATTATTATTATTATTATTGATTATAGCCAACCTAGTGGGTATGTGGTGGCATCTCGTGATTTCGATTTACTTTTCCCAAATGAATAATGATGTTGAGCATTTTTGCATGTCCTTACTAGCCATTTGTATATCTTATTTGGAGAACCATCTGTCTAAATTCTTTTCCCAATTTTTAATTGTGTTGTCTTTTTATTGTTGATTCATAACAGTGCTTTATATATTCTGGATACAAGACCCATATCAGAATCCATTGCCTAATCCAAGGTCCTATAGATTTATCATTCTTTTCATTGACAAATTTTATAGTTTTACCTATTATATGTAGGACTTTGATCCTTTTTTTCCCTATAATCTTTAGGAAATTTTATTAAAATAAGCTTCTAGGTTTATATGTTTAGATAGTTCTTAGTATTTTCTAGTATAAATACTATTGTCATGAAAATATTTGTAGGGGCACCTGGGTGGTGCAGTCGGGTAAGCCTCCGACTCTTGGTTTTGGCTCAGGTTGTGATCTCAGGGTAGTGAGATCAAGCTCCACATCAGGCTCTGCACTCAGGGCAGAGTCAACTTGGGACTTTCTCTCTGTCTCCCTCTGCCCCCCCCCCAATAAAGAAATCTTAAAAAAAAAACTGTATACACACACAATAGAGATACAGAAATATTTTTATTACACATTGTTATATATACACACATATTTATGCATATGGGTATACTGACATACTCATTTGATTACTTCTCTTAGAGTAAATTACTAAAAGTGATGTTGAGTCCAAGTTGTAGAATTTTAAGACTTTTGTCATATGTATTTTCATCTTTTTTCTTTTTCTAAAGTTTTCTTTTTCTAAAGTTTTTTTTTTTTAAAGATTTTATTTATTTGACAGAGATAGAGACAGCCAGTGAGAGAGGGAACACAAGCAGGGGGAGTGGGAGAGGAAGAAGCAGGCTCATAGCAGAGGAGCCTGATGTGGGGCTCGATCCCATAACGCCGGGATCACGCCCTGAGCCGAAGGCAGACGCTTAACCGCTGTGCCACCCAGGCGCCCCTCTTTTTCTAAAGTTTTATTTAAATTCCAGTTAACATATGGTGTAACATTAGTTTCAGATGTAAATTTAGTGATTCATCACTTACATATAACACCCAGTGCTCCTCATCATAACAAGTGACTTCCTTAATACCCATCACCCACTTAACCAATCCCCCGGCCCACCTCCCCTCTAGTAACCATCAGTCTGTTCTCTGCATTCAGGGGTCTCTTTTCTGGTTTGCCTCTTTTTTTTTCTCCCTATGTTCATCTGTTTTGTTTCTTAAATTACACATATGAGTGAAATCATGTGGTATTTGTCTTTCTCTGATTGACTTATTTTGCTTAGCATAATATTCTCTACCTCCAGACATGTCATTGCAAATGGCAAGATTTCATTCTTTTTGATGACTAATATTTCATTATATATATGTATACATATAATATATACACACACACACACACACACCAAGTCTTCTTTATCCATTCATCAGATGGGGGGGCATTTGGGCTTTTTATATAATTTGGCTATTATTGATAGTGCTGCAATAAACTGTGGGGGTGTAGGTATCCCTTTGAATCAGTATTTTTTATCCTTTGGGTAAATACTTAGTAGTGCATATGCTGGATCATTGGGTAGTTCTATTTTTAACTTTCTGAGGAGCCTCCATACTGTTCTCTAGAGTGGCTGCACAAGTTTGCATTCCCACCAATAGTCTAAGAGGGTTTGCCTTTCTTCCACATCCTCGGGAACATCTGTTGTTTCCTGTGTTGTTAACGTTAGCCATTCTGACTGGTGTGAGCTGATATCTCATTGTAATTTTGATTCGTATTTTCCTGATAATGAGTGATGATGAGTATCTTTTCATGTGTCTGATGGCCGTCTGTATGTCTTTGGAAAGATATCTATACATGTCTTCTGCCCATTTTTAAACTGGATTATTTGTTTTTGGGGTGTTGAGTTTTATAAGTTCTTTATGTATTTTGGTTACAAACCCTTTATCCGATGTCATTTGCAAATATCTTCTCACAATCCAAAGGTTGCTTTTTTATTGTTGATGGTTTCTTTCACTATGCAGAAGCTTTTTATCTTGATGAAGTCCCAATAGTTTATTTTTGCTTTTGTTTCCCTTGCGTCAGGAGACCTTTCTGTAGTAAGAAGTTACTACAGCCGATGGCAAGGTTACTGCCTGTGTTCTCCTCTCCTTTCTCACATTTGGGTCTTTCATCCACTTTGAATTTTTGTGTATGGTGTAAGAAAGTGGTCCAGTTTCATTCTTCTTCATGTGGCTGTCCAGTTTTCCCACCAGTTTTTGAGAACAGTCTTTTTTCCATTAGATAGTCTTTGGTGCTTTGTTGAAGATTAGTTGACCATATAGTTGTGGGGTCATTTCTGGGTTTTCTGTTCCATTCCATTGATCTATGTGTCTGTTTTTGTGCTAGTACTCCACTGTCATGATGACTGCGCTTTGTAATACAGCTTGACGTCTGGAATCATGATGCCTGCAGCTTTGATTTTCTTATTCAGGATTGCTTTGGCTATTCAGGGTCTTTTGTGGTTCCATACAAATTTTAGGATTGTTTGTTCTAGCTCTGAAAAATGCCACTGGTATTTGATAGGGATTGCATTAAATGTAGGTTGCTTTGGTTAGTGTAGACATTTTAACAATATTTGTTCTTTCAGTCTATTAGCATGGAATATTTTTCCATTTCTTTTTGGCATCTTCAGTTTCTTTCATCAGTGTTTTATAGTTATCAGAGTACAGGTCTTTTACCTCTTTGGTTACATTTATTCCCAGGTATCTTACTATTTTTGGTGCAGTTGTAAATGGGCTTGATTCCTCGATTTCCCTTTCCGCTGCTTCGTTAATGATTTCTGTATGCTGATTTTATCCTGTGACTTTATTCAATTCGTGTATCAGTTCTAGCAGGTTTTTGGTGGAGTCTTTCAGGTTTTCTATGTAGAGTATCATGTCATCTGCAGATACGGAAATTTTGACTTCTTTGCTGATTTGGATGTCTTCATTCCTTTTGTTCTCTGATTGCTGAGGCTAGGACTTCCAGTGCAATGTTAAAATACCAGCGGTAAGAGTGGACATCCCTGTCTTCTTCCTGACCATAGAGGAAAAGCTCTCAGTTTTTCCCCCACTGAGGATGATATTAGGTGTGGGTTTTTCATGTATGGCCCTTATGATGTTGAGATATGTTCCCTGTATCCCTACTTTGTTGAAGGTTTTTATCATGAATGCATGTTGATCAGTTTGTGAATGTTGAATCACCCCTCCAGTCCATTAATAAATTCCACTTGATCATGGTCAGTGAGTCTTTTAATGTACTGTTGGATTAGATTTGCTGGTAGTTTGTTGAGAATTTTTGCATCCGTATTCATCAGGGATATTGGCCTACATGTGGTTTTCTGTTTTAGTGGAGTCTTTGTCTTGTTTTGGTATCATAATAATATTGGTCTCATAGAATGAATTTGATAGTTTTTCTTCCATTTCTATGTTTTGGAATAGTTTCAGAAGAATAGGCATTAATTGTCCACAATAGCTAAATCATGGAAGGAGCTGAGATGCCCTTCAACAGATGACTGGATTAAGAAGATGTGGTCCATATATACAATGGAATATTCCTCAGCCATCAGAAAGAACGATTACCCAATATTTGCAGCAACATGGACGGGACTGGAGGAGATTATGCTAAGCGAAATAAGTCAAGCAGAGAAAGACAGTTATCATATGGTTTCACTCATTTATGGAATATAAGAAATAGGAAGATCGGTAGGAGAAGGAAGGGAAGAATGAAAGGGGGGTTAAACAGAAGGGGGAATGAACCACGAGAGACTGTGCACTCTGGGAAACAAACTGAGGGCTTCAGAGGGGAGGGGGGTGGGGGATTGGGATAGGCCGGTGATGGGTATTAAGGAGGGCACATATTACATGGTGCACTGGGTGTTACATGCAAGTAATGAAGCATGGAACATTGCATCAAGAACTGGGGATGTACTGTATGGTGACTAAGATAACAAAACAAATATTGTTTAAAAAATTTAATAAATAAATAAATAAATAAATAAAAGAAGAATAGGCATTAACTCTTAATCATTTGGTAGAATTCCCCTGTGTAGCCATCTGGCCCTGGACTTCTGTTTGTTGGGAGATTTTTGAGTACTGATTCAATTTCTTTGCTGATTATTGGTCTGTTCAAGTTTTCTATTTCTTCTTGCTTTAGTTTTGGTAGTTTATATGTTTCTAGGAATTTATCCATTTCTTCCAGATTGCCCAATTTTTTGGCATATAATTTTTCATAATATTCTCTTATAATTGTAATTCTGTGGCTTTGGTTATTTCTCTTCTCTCATTTGTGAGTTTGTTTATTTGGATCCATTTTCTTTTCTTTTTGATAAGTCTGGCTCTGGGTTTATCAATTTTATTAATTTTTTCAAAGAACCACCTTCTGGTTTTAGTCTTTTTTTTTTTTGAGATTTTATTTATTTATTTGACAGAGATAGCCAGCGAGAGAGGGAACACAAGCAGGGGGAGTGGGAGAGGAAGAAGCAGGCTCCCAGCAGAGGAGCCTGATGTGGGGCTCGATCCCATAATGCTGGGATCACGCCTTGAGCCAAAGGCAGATGCTTAACGACTGCGCCACCCAGGTGCCTGCTGGTTTTAGTCTTTTCAGCTGTATTTTTTTGTTTCTTTGTCATTTATTTCTATTCTGATCTTTATTATTTCTCTTCTTCTGCTGGCTTTAGGCTTCATTTGTTGTTCTTTTTCTCGATCCATTAGGTGTAAATTTAGGTTGTTTATTTGAGATTTTTCTTGCTTCTTGAGGTGGGCCTGTATTGCTATGTACTTCCCTCTTATGACTGCTTTTGGTGCATCCCAGAAGTTTTGGACTGTTGTGTTTTCATTGTCATTTGTTTCCATGTATTTTTTTTTATTTCTTTTTTAATTTCCTGGTGGACCCGTTCATTCTTTAGTAGGATGTTCTTTAACCTTGTGTTTGTGGTCTTTCTGAATTTTTTCTTGTTGACTTTAAGTTTCATAGCTGTGGTCAGAGAAGATGCATTATGTGATCTCAGTCTTTCTTTACTAATTGAGTACTGATTTGTGATCTAGTATGTGATCTATTCTGTAAAATGTCTCATGTACACTTGAAAGGAATGTGTATTCTGCTTCAGGATGAAATGTTCTGAATGTATCTATTAAGTCCATCTGGTTCTCTGTGTCATTCAAAGCCACTGTTTCTTTGTTGATGTTCTGCTTAGGTGATCTGTCCATTGATTTAAGTGGGTGTTAACATCCTCTAGTATTATTGTATTGTTGTCAATGAGTTTCTTTATGTTTGTTATTAATTGTTTTATATATTTGGGTGCTCCCAAGTTGGGGACATAAATATTTATAAATGTTAGAGCTTCTTATTTGATAGGCCCCTTAATTATGATATAAGGCCCTTCTTTATCTCTTGTTATAGTCTTGGTTTCAAGTCTAGTTTGCTTGATATAAGTATTGTTTCTCTGGCTTTCTTTGACATCCATTTGCAAGAAAAATGTTTTTCCATCCCCTCATTTTCAATCTGCAGGGGTCTTATGGTCTAAAATGACTCTTGTAGGCAGCACACAGATGGATCTTGTTTTATTATCCACCCTGACATCCTGTCTTTTGATTGGACCATTTAGTACATTTACATTCAGAGCAGTTATTGATAGATACGAATTCTGTGCCTTTGTATTACTTCTTTTGTTGTTTCTGGAGATTTTTTCCATCCCTTTCTAGTCTTTGTCGTTTTTGGTCTTTTTTTTTCTCACTCAAAAAGTCCCCCTTTAAATTTCTTTCTGAGCTCTTTTAGTGGTTATGAACTCCTTTAATTTTTGTTCGTTTGGGATACTCTTTATCTCTCTTTCTCTTCTAAATGATAGCCTTGGTGGATAGAGTATTCTTGTTTGCATATTCTTCCCCTTCAGCACATTTTTATATCATGCCACTGACTTCTGGCCTGTCAGGTTTCTGTGGAAAGATCTGCTGCTGTCCTTTTGGGTCTTCTCTTGTAAGTTTGGGACTTCTTTTGTCTTCCTGCTTTTAGGAGTTTTTCTTTGTCACTGTATTTTACAAATTTAACTTCAGTATGTCTTGTAATCCTGCTTTTGTTGATGTTGATGGGAATTCTTTGTGCCTCCTCTGTATGTGTGTTTTCATCTATTATTTTCTCAGATATACCTTCTGCCCCCTTTAATTTCTTTTCTTCTGGGACTCCCATGACACAAATGTTATTACATTTGATGGAGTCACTACATTCCCTAAGTCTACTCGTGATCCATCATTATTCTTCCTCTCTTTTGTAAAGCTTCATTATTTTCCATAGTTCTATGTTCTCTATGACTTGTTTCTACGTCTGTTTCTTCCATCCTTGTGGTAATTACATCCAGTCTGTTTTGAATCTCAGTTACTACATTTTCATTTCTGACTAATTGGCTTTTTATCTTTTTTTATTTCTGTGGTAAGGGTCTCCCTGATGTTTTCCATGTTTTTCTGAAGTCCATTGAGTATCTTTATGATTGTTGCTTTAAATTCTCCATCATATTAATTATATCTGTTTCAATTAGATCTCTGTCCATGACCTTTTCTTGTTTTTTTTTTTTTTTCCCTTTTGGGATGAATTTCTCTGTCTCTTGGCATTTTGTCTAGGTTTCTGTCTTCTCTGTGTTAGAAAAGCCTGTTATGTTTCCTGCTCCTGAGAGTAATGGCTTTATGAAGAGGAGGTCATATACTGTCAAGGGCCTGGTGGTTCAGGAAGGGTCTCTGATATGTGCTGCATCCACTCTGCTGCTAGATTTTGGCTGCTCTATCCCTTGGTTTAGTTGTCTGTAGAGGTTCTCCTTGTCTGGTGTTTGGAGCGTGGTCAGAGTGTGGCAAGTTTTAACTAGGTGTGCTTTGGTCTGCTTTCTAAAAGAGACCTGAAGCTATTTCCAGTAGAGTGGAAGCTTTGCAGCACTCTATGGTAAGTAGATGTCTTGCGTGCCTGGGTTTATGCTGGTCTTCTGGGGAAGGGGTCTACTGCGCTGGTCCTTAGTGATGCTTGCCTGAGAAAAGCAGTAACAGTGTAGCTCAGGGGTGTGAGAATTGGTACAAGCAGGTTAGGTAACCACTGTTGGTGCTGTACTATTTCTTAAAGTTGGTTTATGCTGAGGGGTGGGGAAGGGAAATAATGTCAGCCATGTCTTTTGTCCTCGTAGAGGGGAGTCTGTACTTGCTGCTCTCAGTGAAGCGCTCCCAGAAGAGTAATTCCCCCTCGTGCATCCTAGGTGTTTTTCAGATCATTGTTTTCACACTGTCTGCAGTTTGCTTGCCTGCCTGGAGTAGTGCAGTGCACTTTGGGCTCTATCCCAGCTAAGCCTGCTGACTTTTTAAATTCCAGACTTTAGGGACCTGGTGTAGTGGGGATCTGCAGTGGTCTTCTGTGAGAGGGTCTTGCCATGCCTGAACTAATGCAGGTTTGACCCAGAAGGGCAGTCGTTCGGATTTGGAGCAAATCAGGCCAAACATCCAGCGTACAGGTTAGCTTCTCTCAGCCGGTCTGTCTGTGCCTATGCTGAGGTGTGCGGTGTGGGGGATGGTGCCCGCCGGTTCTTTTCTCCCCAGACATGCAATGGCACCTCTCATAAATGCACTCCAAGAGGAGGAAACAGTGTCTCCCATTGCACTTTAGGGGATCTTCAGATTGCGTTATTTGCCTGCGAGTTGCTTGCTTGCCTGCCTTTTGTCTAGGAGTAGGGCAGCGCCCTCAGGTCTCTATCCCAGCCAAGCCCAGGGACCTTTAAAACTCTAGTCTTTGAGCCCCTCTGGTTGCAAAAACTCATGAAAATCAACCCCTTTCATGTTCCCAGCCAGTGGCTTTGAGGAAATATTCATCTTGTGCGTATCCCTGTGTGCTCTGCTCTCTCTCTCCTTTCTCTTCCTCCCCTCTGCAGCACCCATGATACATTTCTCTGCTAAACCACCTCTCCACACTTTCTATCTTCCCGAATGTGCCCTCTTCTCTCCCTCTAATTGTGCTGTTTGTTCCAGTCTTCAGGTCTATTCCTTGGATATTCAGAATGATTTGATAATTATTTACCTGTGTTTGAGGGGTGAGGCAAGCCTAGGGTCCTTCTATTATTCTTCCATCTTAACTCCCTCCTGTCATACATATTTTGAAACTGTCTTATAGAGCTCATTTTTTTCTCCCCCAACATAATATGTAAATAACCGTGTTTTCACTTTTTCAACAATGAAATAGTGAATAGTCTGTTAGGTAGAACATATAACTTTGGGGGATTATGATCCATTTTGAGTTAATTTTTATATATAAGATAGGGGTCTAACTTCATTCCTTTGCATGTAGATAACTAGTTGTCTCAGCACCATTTATTAAAAAGATTTTTTTTTAACCTGTTGCATTTTCTTAACACTTGTGGAAAATCAGTTGATGACAAATGTGATGTTTTATTTCTGGGCTCACATTTCTCTTTCATTGATCTTTATGTTTGTTATTGTTATTTATAACCTGAATGTACTCTCTTTATATATGTAACTTTGTATACCAGTTTCTAAGGCCAGAAGTACTTTTTTTGCCAAAAGTTGTTACTGATTACTTTTTTTAATGTATGTGCACTCATATGAAGAAAACAGTATCTAGCCTTTATAATCTGCCTTTTTTCCTAAGAGATGGTGAATATTTTTCATTTGTATATTGGCTATTAATATTTCTAAAGGCCCTCTATCCATCTTTTTTTTTAAATTTGTAATTTATTTTAAAGAGTGAGCGAGTTAGGGGTAAGGGGAGAAGGAGAATTTAAAGCAGACTTCATATGGGGCTGGATCCCATGACCCTGAGATTATGACTGATTGAGCCACCTAGGTGCCCTCATCCATCTTAAAACCAATGCCAAAACTCCCCTCTGAATAACTTAAAGTGTTGGTCATTGGATTAAAATTAAGGGTTATGTAGTGAAGATTTTTTACTTTTTGTTTTCCTTGTCTTTTTTAGGAATGTACCCAAAGGTAAAGTAGCTGTAGAATAGTATGTAATTAATTTAAGGAAATTCATCATGAAGTATTTCATTTTGCATTTTAAATGTTCTTTAGGTCTGCAAAGAAAGCAGAGTTGGAAGAAAATCAGCGGAGTTATAAACAGAAAAAGAAAAGGCGACGTATTAAGGTTCAAGAAGACTCATCTAGTGAAAACAAGGTAATGACATTTATTATGTGCTTGAATTATAAGTACAGTAGAGTGTAGTAAATATGTTACCTCCTTTTCTGCATTCCATTCATTAGTTTACTTCTGGTTTATTTACATTTTAACACCTTTGTGGAAGAATTGACTTAATGAATGTATAAGTATGCAGAAGGAGTATGACCCATTATCAATTTTTTTTCTGTTCCTTAACTAAATCTGATGGAAATTTTAAGTTGCTCTTTTTCATTATTTTACACTCTTGGGACTATAAAGTTGATGAGGGGTGTTCTATTTTCTGAGGACATAAAAACATTTTATCCTGAATAATGACTCGTGTGAGTAAATTTCTTCCAGAAGTGATGTTAGCAAATTCATTTCTTATATAATCAGGATTATGTGAAGTAGAAATTTTCTGTAATATGTTTCACTCTGTGAGTATGGAATCAATCCGTAACATGATTGATTCATGTTCTCGGTGGGTGGGTGTGTGTCTTTTTTTTTAAAAAATGATCCTTTTAACCATTTCTAAGTGTATATTTCAGTGGTCTTAATTAAATTCAAAATTGGAAACTCTGTACCCAGCACCTTGTAACTTCATCTAAGTGGAGTCATACAGTATTTGTCCTTTTGTGTCTGCTTGATTTCACTGACAGTGTTTTCAAGGTTCATACATGTTCTAGACTATATCACAATTTCTTATCTTTTTAATGCTAAATAATATTCTCTTGTTTGTATACATCACATTTTGTTTATGTATGCATTTGTTGATGGACATTTGGGTTGTTTCCATCTTAGGCTATTTTGAGTAATGGTGGTGTGAATGTGGGTGTAGAAATATTTTAGTCCCTCCTTTTATATCGTTTGGTTAAAATCTGAAATATGGAATTGGTGGATCATCTGCTAATTCTATGTTTAACTTTTAGAGGCACTATCACATTGTTTTCCCAGTGCACCAGGCTTCTAGTTTTTCTACATTTTCACCAAAACTTGTTAATTTCTGTTTTTTTCTTTTTCTAATAGCCATCATAATGGGTGGGAGATAGTATCTCATTTATGGTTTTGATTTAAATTTCGCTAATAACAAAGAATGGTGAACATCTTTTCACATGATTATTGGATATTTCTGTATCGTCCTTGGAGAAATGTCTGTTGCGTTCCTTTGCCCCTGTTTCTGGGTTGTTGGTTTTTTATTTATTAATTTTTTATTTTATTTATTTTATAATAATTGTTTACTATGTTATGTTAGTCACCACACAGTACATCCCTAGTTTTTGATGTAATGTTCCATGATTCATTATTTGCGTATAACACACAGTGCACCATAAAATATGTGCCCTCCTTAATACCCATCACCGACCTATCCCAATCCCCCACACCCTCGCCTCTGAAGCCCTCAGTTTGTTTCCCAGAGTCCATAGTCTCTCATGGTTCATTCCCCCTTCTATTGACGCCCCCTTCATCCTTCCCTTCCTTCTACTACCGTTCTTCCTACTTCTTATATTCCATAAATGAGTGAAACCATATGATAATTGTCTTTCTCAGCTTGACTTAATTCACTTACCATAATCTCCTCCAGTCCCGTCCATGTTGCTGCAAAGGTTGGGTAATCGTTCTTTCTGATGACTGAGTAATATTCCATTGTATATATGCACCACATCTTCTTAACCCAGTCATCTGTTGAAGGGCATCTCGGCTCCTTTCACAATTTAGCTATTGTGGACAATGCTGCTATGAACATTGGGGTGCATATGGCCCTTCTCTTCACTACATCTGTATCTTTGGGGTAAATACTCAGTAGTGCAATTGCTGGATCATAGGGTAGCTCAATTTTTAACTTTTGAAGGGACCTCCACACTGTTTTCCAGAGTGGCTGTACCAACTTGCATTCCCACCAACAATGTAGGAGGGATCCCCTTTCTCCACATCCTCTCCAGCAATTGTTGTTTCTTGCCTTGTCAATTATCGCCATTCTAACTGGCGTAAGGTGGTATCTCAGTGTGGTTTTGCTTTGAATGTCCCTGATGGCTAATGATTTTGAATATTTTTTCATGTGTCTGTTGGCCATTTGTATGTCTTCATTGGAAAAGTGTCTGTTCATATCTTCTGCCCATTTTATGATTTGTTTATTTTTTTCTTGTGTATTGAGTGAGAGTAGCTCTTTGAGGATCTTGTATACCATCTTTTATCTGTAGTGTCATTTGCAAATATCTTCTCCCATTCCTCGGGCTGCCTCTTAGTTTTGTTGACTGTTTCCTTTGCTGTACAGAAGCTTTTTATCTTGAGGAAGTCCCACAAGTTCATTTTATCTTTTGTTTCTCTTGCCTTTGGAGATGTGTCATGAAAAAGGTTGCTTTGGCCGATGTCATAGAGGTTGCTGCCTATGTTCTCCTCTAGGATTTTGATGGATTCCTGTCTCACATTGAGGTCTTTCATCCATTTGGAGTTTATCTTTGTGTATGGTGTGAGAGAGTGGTCAAGTTTCATTCTTTTGCATGTAGCTGTCCAATTTTCCCAGCACCATTTATTGAAGAGACTGTCTTTTTTCCACCGGATGTTTTTTCCTGCTTTATCAAAGATTAGTTGCCCAAAGAGCCGAGGGTCCATTTCTGGGTTCTCTATTCTGTTCCATTGGTCGATGTGTCTGTTTTTGTGCCAGTACCATGCTGTCTTTGTGATCACAGCTTTGTAGTATAGCTCGAAATCCGGCATTGTGATGCCCCAGCTTTGTTTTTTTCAACAGTTCCTTGGCGATTCGGGGCCTTTTCTGGTTCCACAAAATTTAAGTGCTGTTTGTTCCAGTTCTTTGAAAAATGTCATTGGTTTTTTGATTGGGATGGCATTGAAAGTGTAGATTGCTCTGGGTAGCATAGACATTTTAACTATGTATCTTCTTCCGATCCATGAGCATGGAATATTTTCCCATCTTTTTATGTCTTCCTCAATATCTTTCAAAAGTGATCTATAGTTTCTAGCATATAGGTCCTTTACGTCTCTGGTTAAGTTAATTCCAAGGTAACG
>NC_048238.1:56750768-56763099 GCF_002007445.2 Ailuropoda melanoleuca | reverse complement strand
TCAATGTCTTTCAAGAGTGATTTGTAGTTTCTAGAATATAGATCCTTTACGTCTCTGGTTAAGTTAATTCCGAGATAACGTATGATTTTGGTTCTATTGTAAATGAGATGGATTCCCTAATTTCTCTTTCTTCAGTCTCATTGTTTGTGTATAGAAATGCAACTGATTTCTTTTCTTTTCTTTTGTATCCTGCCACCTTACTGAATNTCACCATACAGTACATCCCCAGATTCCGATGTAAAGTTCGATGCTCCATTAGTTGCGTATAACACCCAGTGCACCATGCAATACGTGCCCTCCTTACCACCCATCACCAGTCTATCCCATTCCCCCACCCCCCTCCCCTCTGAAGTCCTCAGTTTGTTTCTCATAGTCCATAGTTTCATTCCCCCTTCTGATTGCCCCCCTTTACTTTATCCCTTTCTTCCCCTACCGATCATCCCAGTTCTTATGTTCCATAGATGAGAGAAATCAGATAATTGTCTTTCTCTGCTTGACTTATTTCACTTAGCATTATCTCCTCCAGTGCCGTCCATGTTGCAGCAAATGTTGAGAATTCGTTCTTTCTTATAGCTGAGTAATATTCCATTGTATATATGGACCACAGCTTCTTAATCCAGTCATCTGTTGAGGGGCATCTCAGCTCCTTCCACGATTTAGCTATTGTGGACAATAGAAATGCAACTGATTTCTGAGCTTTGATTTTGTATCCCGCCACATTACTGAATTACTCTTTAAGTTCTAGTAATTTGTGTGTGGAGTCGTTTGGGTTTTCCATATAGATTATCATGTCATCTGCGAAGAGAGACAGTTTGACTTCTTTGCCGATGGATACCTTTTATCCCTTTTTGTTGTCTGATTGCTGTTGCAAGGGCTTCTAGTACTATGTTGAATAATAATGGCGAAAGTGGGCATTCTCTGTCCTGTTTCTGATCTTAAGAGAAAGGCTCTCAGCTTTTCCCCATTGAGAATGATACTCGCCATAGGCTTTTCATAGATGGCTTTTGTGAACTTGAGGAATGTACCCTCTATCCCTGTACTTTGAAGGGTTTTAATCAGGAAAGGATGCTGTGTTTTGTCAAATGCTTTTTCTGCATCAATTGAGAAGATCATATGGTTTTTGACTCTTTTCTTGTTGATATGATCTATCACACTGATAGCTTTGCGATGTTGAACCACCCTTGCATATCAGGGATGAATCCTACTTGGTCATGTTGGTTAATCCTTTTAATGTACTGTTGGATCCTATTAGCTAGGATCTGGTTGAGAATTTTGGCGTCTGTATTCGTGAGGGAAATCGGTCTGTAATTCTCCTTTTTGACGGGGTCTTTGTCTGTTTTGGGGATCAAGGTAATATTGGCCTCATAGAATGAGTTTGGCAGTTTTCCTTCTGTTTCTATTTTTTGAAACAGCTTCAGGATAATAGGTATTATTTCTTCTTTGAATGTTTGGTAGAATTCCCCCGGGGAATCCGTCAGGTCCCAGACTCTTGTTTTTGGGGAGGTTTTTGATCACTGCCTCAATCTCTTCATAATTAATCAGTCTATTTTAATAATCAATTTCTTCCTGTTTCAGTCTTGGTAGTTTATAGGTTTCAAGGAAGGCATCCATTTCTTCCAGGTTGTTTAATTGATTGGCATAAAGTTGTTGACAAAAGTTTCTAATGATCTTTCCTATTTCATTGGTGTTGGTCGTGATGTCTCCCATTTCATTCATATTTTTATTAATATGGGTCCTTTCTCTATTCTTTTGAGTAAGTCTGGCCCGTGGCTTATCGATCTTATTTTTTCATTCAAAGAACCAGCTTCTAGTTCTGTTGATGTGGTCTACTGTGCTCCTGGATTCTAATTCATTGATCTTTACTCTAATCTCGATCACCTTCCTTCTCTTGTGTGGGTTAGGCCTATTCTTCTGTTCCAGCTCCAGCTTCCTGAGGTGAGAATATAAAAACAGCATTTTAGATTTTTCTGTTCTTTTGAGTGAGGCTTGGATGGCTATGTATTTTCCCCTTAGGACTGCCTTTGCAATGTCTCATAGGTTTTGGACCGCTGTGTTTTCATTCTTGTTGGTCTCCATAAATTGTTTAAATTGATTTTTGATTTCCTGGGTTATCCAGTCATTCTTGAGCAGGATGGTTCTTAGTTTCCAAGTGTTTGAGTTTCTTCCAAATTTTTCCTTGTGATTGAGTTCCAGTTTCAAAGCATTGTGGTCTGAGAATATGCAGGGAATAATTTCAGTCTTTTTTTTTTTAATCAGTTGAGACCTGTTATGTGACCCAGTATATGGTCTATTCTGGAGAAGGTTCCATGTGCATTAGAAAAGAATGAGTATTCTGTTGTTCTGGGGTGTAGTGTTCTGTATATATCTATGAGGTCCATCTGGTCTAGTATGTTTTTCAAAGCTCTCGTTTCTTTGTTGCTTTTCTGCTTAGGTGATCTGTCTATTGCTGAGAGTGGGTGTTGAGGATCCCTACTATTAACGTATTATTATCTATATGTCTCTTTATTCTGATTAAGAGTTGGCTTGTGTATCTTGCTGCTCCTACGTTGGGGGCCTAGATATTTATAATTGTCATATCCACTTGTCGGGTACATTGTTTTAGAATAATACAGTGTCCTTCTGTATCTCTAACTACACTCTTTAGTTTAAAATCTAATCTGTCTGATATGAGAATTGCTACCCTAGCTTTCCTTTGCGGTCCATTGACATGAAAAATGGTTTTCCACCCCTTCACTTTCAGTCTGGATGTTTCTTTAGGTTCAAAAATGAGTCTCTTGTAGACAGCAAATGGATGGGTCATGTCTTTTTATCCAATCTGCAACCCTGTGGCGTTTTATGGGAGCATTTAGGCCATTCACATTGAGAGCGTTTATTGAGAGAGATGATTTTAATGATGTCATGTTGCCTTTGAAGTCCTTGTTTCTATACATTGTAAATTTTTGTTCTGTATCACTCTCGGGGCCTTTTTACTTTCATAGAACACCCCTTAATATCTCATTTAGGTCTGGTTTGGTGGTTACGAATTCGGTCAGTTTCTGCCTGTCTTGGAAGGTCCTTATCTCTGCATCAATTCTGAATAACAGCCTTGCTGGATAAAGGATCCTTGGCTGCATGTTCTTCTCAGAACTTTGAGAATACTCTGCGTACCCTTCCTGGCCTGCCAGGTCTCTGTAGACAGGTCTGACGTTATTCTGATATTTTCACTTCTGTACGTGAGGATTTTCTTCCTTCGGATGCTTTCAATACTGTGTCATTGGATCTAATATTTGTGAATTGCACTATGACGTGACGTGGTGTAGGTCTGCTCTCATTGAGTTTGGGAGGGATCCTCTCTGCCTCTTGGACGCGAATGCTTGTTTCCTTTTCCAGATTAGGGAAGTTCTCAGCTACAATTTTTTCAGATATCTCTTCTAGACCTCTCTTTTTCTCCACCCCCTTGGGGATGCTGATGATTCTGACCTTGGAACGTTTCTTTGAGAAGGTAATCTCCCATAATCTATATTCTTGAGATTGGATTTTTTTGAGCCAAGTTTCTGTTTTAACTTTTTCTTCTGTGATCCCATCCTCCAATTCACTAATTTGTTCTTCTGCCTCATTTACCCTGGCTGTCAGAGCGTCTAGTTTAGACTGCAGTTGATTCATAGTATTTTTAATTTCTGCCAGATTCACTCTCATTTCTGCCCTTAGAGATTCTATATTCTCGTTAATATTTTCGTTAATATTATTTTCAAGCCTACACATCATCTTGGACCATTGTTACTCTGAACTCCATTTCTGACAGTTTGGTTATATCCATATCCATCATTTCTGTGGCGGAGGCCACAGTCTGTTTGTCCTTTCTTTGCTGGGGGGGAATTTCTCCTCCTCCTCATTCTGATGAGGAGAGGTTGCGGGGTTTCCCAGAGCCCAGATTATTGACCAGGACCCAGGCAGTGTGCACTTGTTTTATAGGGACCTTAGGGATATGGGCTTCTTGATTTTTCAGCCTGCCTTCTGGGGGAGGGGCCTGCCGCGCTGAAACTCAGGCAGCCCTCTTTGGGTAGAGTTGCCCTGTCCCCTGCGAGGGGGGGATGGGGATGCGCACAATGCGAGCTGCTGTTTCTGGGCTTTTGTTCTCTGGCGGTTTTCCCTGGTGGTTTTCTATGTCTCTTCTGAGAGTCAGAGCAGCAGTGGCCGTATCCTAGTGTCTGTCTCAGAGTGGAGAGATCGCAGTCTGCTCTCCACTGACCTCTCTTGGCCACTTAAGTCTGTTTCTCTCTGTTCTGCTAAAAGCCCTGCTGGATCCCGGGTTGTGCCCTCCACAGCCGCTCTCCCAGCCTTCACTTCCAGGGCCGGCAGGTCTCTGTTCTTTGTGCTTCTAATACCGCCAGGCACCCCTGGTTCTCGCGCGCTCCCAAGCTCCCTGTTTCAGTGTGGTTCACTCGTGCTCCAGAGCGCCGGTTTTCAGTCTGGTTGCCTGCGTGCTCCTGAGCTCCCGGTATCAGTCTGGTTCTAGGGTGTGCTCCGGAGCTGCCGTTTTCAGTTTGGACAAGTGCTTGCTCCTGAGCTCCTGGTTTTAGTCCGGTTCCAGTGAGCGGTCTGGAGCTCCGGTTTTCAGACTGGTCGCACGTGCGTTCCTGTGCTCACGGTCTCAGTCTGCTCTCTCGCCGGTGCCAGTCCATGAGTCTGGCCCGCTCCCCAGTGTAGGTGGGTACTACTTCCTACTGCCCGAGCGCGTCGGCTCCCTCCCCTTTCCATTTATCTTCCGATATCTGTGCGCGGATTCACGTCTCCCCGCTTGTGCCTCAATACTCAGCGCTGGAGATGTTCGTTTGTGGAGATCCAGATGTATCTTCCTGTGTCTGAGGCTGATTTCGTGGGTGTTCAGGATGGTCTGGGAGATATCCAGCTCGACTCCGGTGACCAGCTGAAAAAGGGGTCCCCTACTCCTCTGCCATCTTTTCTCCCAAAATTGGGTTGTTGGTTTTTTAAAGCTTTTTTTTTATTGCAAAGTATAATTCTAAAGCTTTTCAGTATGTTTTCTTTCACCTTTTCTTGGTATATTAATTATTGGAATATGAAATGGATAAATTAGACAACTTTGTGTTATTTACCTCTGATCGTTTAAATCCATAGAGTAATTCTGAAGAAGATAAAGAAGAAGAGGAAGAGGAAGAAGAAGATGAAGATGAAAATGATGACTCCAAGTCTCCTGGGAAAGGGAGAAAGAAAATTAGAAAGATTCTTAAAGATGATAAACTAAGAACTGAGACACAAAATGCTCTTAAGGAAGAGGAAGAGAGGCGAAAACGTATTGCTGAGAGGGAACGTGAGCGAGAAAAATTGAGAGAGGTAATCCAGTTTTTATTATGATTTCAAAAAAAAATGTGACTTTAATAGATACACACACATTTATATGTATATTACTCAGTATTTTAAGACTAGAATGTTGTACACACTACAGATATTTAGTTATACTTGATTTTCCCTGTTAGCAGTATTTTATGCAAGTTTTATTTTTAAAGATTATTTATTTATTTATTTATTTATTTATTTATTTATTTATTTAAGAGATAGAGAGCCAGTGAGTATGCACGTAGGGGAGGAGTAAATGGAGAGGGACAGGCATACTCTGCACTGAGTCCAGAGCCCAGTGTGGGGCTTGATCCCACGACCCTAAGATTATGACCTGAGCTGAAATCAAGAGTTGGATGCTTAACCGACTGGGCCACCCATGCCCCCCTATTTTATGCAACTTAAAAATCTTCATTAGGCTATATTTGTATAATTAGATACATGAAATGACTTGAGATTCTTGAATGATCACCAAAATGATTGTGTTTTATCTCGGGTAGAAAAATGTTTAAGTATTATTGCTTAAAATCATAAAAGTTTTTAATTTTTTAAATAAACTTTTTTTATTGTTATAGTTTCCAAGCACTTGTACAGGCAGTGGGAATAGTATTATAAATCTCCATGTACCAGGTACTCAGCTTCAGCAGTTACCAACACAGTCCTGTTTCATCTATTCTCTTCAGATTATTTTGGAGAAGTTTCAGAAATCATCTCGTTCTGTGTATATATAGTTAAGAATATATTGTCAAAAGATCAGGACTGTTGGACATATTACTGTATCATTGTTACACTTGAAAATTGTCATTAATTCCGTGTTATCATCAAATAGCTAGTTAATATTCCAAATTCCTTCATTTTTCTCAGAAACATATTAGTGGTTTTTTAAGATTTATTTATTTATTTGAGAAAGCGTGATAAGATAGCATGAGTGGGGGGAGGAGCGGAGGGGTAGTGAGGCAGTGGATCCCAAGCATATTCCCCATTGAGCGCAGAGCCTGATGCAGGGCTCAATCTCATGATCACAAGGTCATGACCTGAGCCAAAATCAAGAGTCGGATGCTTAACCAACTGAGCCACCCAGGCACCCAAATATTAGTGGTTTTTAATAAATAGTTGGTATGAATTACAATATTAGGAATGTCTTACTACATGTTATGTTATTTTGCATTTGGGTGTTATACCGCATAAGTCTATTTTTATTTTAAATATGAAGTTTTCCTTTTTTCATTTTTTTTCTTTCTTATATTACCTGTGTTTGAGAAGCTAGATTATATGTGTAGCATTTTCTATATGTTGAGCTTTGCTGGTCACATTTCTGTGGTGTATTTTCACTGGTTCCTGTGTGTTCTATAAATTGTGGGATATAGAGGTCTGATTAGATTTATATTCAGTTCTTTTTTTTGGCAAAAATACTCATGGGTGGTAATATATACCTCTTCTTGAATCTCACTTAAAGGTATTTCTAAGAGTAGTTGTCTCTTTGTGATGTTATTTAAATTTTATTTTAAAAATTTGAATAATAGCATTTGATAAATAGACGTTAAAACTCTATATTACCGTTTTCTTCTTCTGATCCCTATCAGTATACGTATATCTTTTTCACATAACTGCAGTCACTGTATGTGGTATACGCTGTATTTTCCTTTCCCTTTTATTTCATATAATTTAAATGTAAACGTGTTCCTTGAACTTTTCATTGTTTTATGTTTATTTTCTAATTAACTTTTTTTGTTTAGTAAATTGTATCTATGTGCTTTTTAAAAATCAAGTATTATCATAAGGCTACACTGAAAAATCAGTAGTCTTCTGTTTTACCCAGACTACTCAAAGGTAATGATTCAATTCTTCTAGCTATTCTTTGGTTTTACTTGTATATTTCTGTTTAATATGCTTATAATGCTATTTATTTTTCGGTTTTAGACATTATCATTTTTCTAAGATAGCTATGGATTTAGTTCTCATATACTACCTACCAAAGACAGAGTTTCCTCCTTCCATTCTCCAGTATGGTTATACCACAGTTCTGGTGGAATCATTTGTCATTGTTTGCATGACTATAACTATGTAAATATTCAGAAGAGGACTATATAGTGTATATTGCATATATTTCTCATACATACACATATACATGTGTATATACATGTAGTATATGGCGAATACATTCCTTTTTCCTTTTTTGTTTCCTTTTCCTAGAGTTAACAATGTTTTGGATTTAATTTGTCTTATTTTCTGGCTTTTGACTACTTAATTTTTTATGTATTTAGCAAAACCCCAAAACGCTAAAATTCCTCAATAACTTTAACACATCAGGTGAATGATCAGTTAATTTTTTTCTTTGAAATGACACTGTCAGAGCCTTTTTCCCCACTTCTAATCTGGTCAGTTTCATCTAGTTCCACTCTTCTGGGAATTTCCTCACCCATCTCTTCATTTGGATCTCTTGTTTCCTAGATACTTATTTTCCCATGTACCGTACTTCCCAAAATTTTTCAATTTTTCAATGTCCCCTTACTTTAATAATGGACTAATTTGATTATCTGGTAGGTCTGACCTCCTTAAGAGTATCAAATATGTGATTCTTGTTGGTTTTCTTCTCTATGGGAACTTACATTTCAACCTTCTTTATTTTGCTATGTCATTTGACATTTGTCCATATGCCTTCAAGCTTTCACAGTTGTGTTATGAAACAAACACATTTAATTTCTGCCAGGATCTTCCTTTTTCTTCTTTTTTACTTGTGGGATTATAACTTTTTTGTTCTTTCATATCATTTTAATAAAGAAATATGTTCATTCCACCATTCTGAGCCACTTGCAATGGTTTTGCTTAAGTAAACTGTCCCAGGAAATTTATTTATTTATTTATTTATTTATTTATTTATTTATTTATTTATTTATTTTTAAGATTTTGTTTATTTATTTGACAGAGAGCGAGTTCAAGCCAGGGGGAGTGGCAGGCAGAGGGAGAAGGAGAAGCAGGTTCCCTGCTGAGCAGGGAGCCCGATGTGGGGCTTGATCCCAGGAGCCTGAGATCATGACCTAAGCTGAAGGCAGATGCTTAACTGACTGAGCCACCCAGGCACCCCATTTCTCAAGAAATTTCATATAGTTTTGTATAACCACCAATGTTGTATTTCTTATACTAAGTTCACTATCAAAGGTATATTTCCCAGTAGCCATTACCACAATTAAGATGTAGAAAACTTTAAGCATTACTTCTTGGTCAGTCCTTACCCCTGTATACCTAGCTGTAGGGAATCTGTGATCTGCTTTTATCACTGTAGATTGTATTTGTCTTTTTTAAAGTTTCATATCAATGAAATCACATAGTATGTTCTTTTATATAATTTTCAGTTTAACAGTTTTGAGATTCATCCATGTTTGTGTGTTCCAAGTACTTTGTTGTCTATACTGTTGAGTACTATTCCATTGTATGGATAGACTACAGGTTATTGATGGACATTAGGGTTATTTTTGGTTTATGAATCAATTTGTTATAAATATTTCTGTACAAGTCTTTGTGTAGAAAGAGGTTTTCATTTCCCTTGGAAAAATATCTAGAAGTGGTATTACTGGGCCATATGATATCTGCATATTTAACTTTAATTTCAAATTCCATTTGTTCATTGCTGGTGTATAGGAAAGCAGTATCTTCTGTATATTAACCTTATATCCTGCAACCTTCCTCTAATCACTTAGTTCCTGGATTTTTTCATTAGTTCTTTCGGATTTTCTCTATATGGGATCCTTTCAGGTGTGACCAAAGACAGTTTTATTTCTTTTTTCCCAATCTGTGTACCTTTTAATTGCTTTTCTTGTTTTATTGCATTGGGTAAAATTTCTGGTACAGAGTTCAAAAGGAGAGGTGAGAAGGGATCTCCTTGCCTTTACCTGACCTTAGTATGAAAGCTTCTCACCATTAAGTATTATGTTAGCTACTGAGTTTTTGTAGGTATTCTTTATCCAGTTGTGTAGTTGTCATTTATTTCTCATTTACTGAGATTTTTATCATGAATGGGTGCTGGATCATTGCCAGAGGCCTTTGCTGCATCTATTGTTACGATCATGTGATTTTTAAAACCTGTTGATATGATGGATTATGTTGATTTTTGAATGTTGAACCAGTGTTCCATATCTAAGATAAATCCTACTTAGTTTTAGTGTACAATTCTTTTAATATTTTTTTGGATTTTATTTGCTAACAATTTGTTGAGGATTTTTGCATTTATGATTATGAGAGATATTGGTTTGTAGTTTCACGTCATGTCTTCGTATTAGGGTAATGCTGGCCTGATACTTTGAATCAGGAAGTGTTCCCTCTGCTTTTTCCTCTAAAAAAGATTGTAGAGAATTGGTATAGTGTCCTCCTTAAATGTTTGTTGAATTCCCCCGTAAAACCACCAGTGGTGCTTTCTGTTTTGGAAGGTTATTAATTATTGACTTAATTTCTCTAGTGTGTATAAGTCTATGTAGATCATTGATTGGCTTTATAATAAACTGCCAAATTGTTTTCTAGTATGGCTATAACATTTTGAATTAGCATCAGCAATATGAGAATTCCAATTTCTTCATGTCCTTACCAATAATAGTTATCGGCAGTTTAAAAAATTTCGGCCATTTTAATAGATGTGTAGCGTTATTTCATTGTTATTTTAATTTGCACTTCTTTGATGACTAATGAGGTTAATAAACATCTTTTCATGGGTTTTGTGGCCATTTACATATCCTTGTGATGTATTCAAATCTTCTCTTTTTTTATGTGTGGGGAGTTTTGTCCTTTTAGTTAGGATAGTTCTTTATTTTGTATACAGGTCATTTTTCAGGTTTATGTGTATTATGTATTTTCTTCCTTTCTGGCTTTTTTTATTTCCTTAATGGTGTCTTCAAAAAAGCTGAAGTTTTGAACTTTGATGAAGTCTTACTCATCAGTTTTTTAATGTTTGCTATTTTTTTTTTTTTTGGTGCGCATGTGTGTGTACTATTAAGAAATCTTGGTTTACCCTAAGGTTGCAAATATTTTCCTTTCTGGTTTCCTCTCAAAATTATGTACTTTTCATTTTTAAGTTTAAGTTTGTGATTTTTCATGTTCATTTTAACATGTTAATGAAGTTTGAGGAATGGGTGAAGATTCATGTTTTATTCCAGTATAGTCAGTTATTCTCTATCATTTGTTGTAAGACTTCTTTCTCCATGGAATTACTTTGCATCTTTGTAAAAAATCAACTTATCACATATTTGTGATCACTTGATCTATATGTCTATCCTTAAGCTAATACCATACTGTGTTTTTTTATAATAATATTTTTTGTTATATTATCATAGTCACCATACAGTACATCCCTGGGATTTGATGTAAAGTTCGATGATTCATTAGTTGCGTATAACACCCAGTGCACCATGCAATACGTGCCCTCCTTACCACCCATCAACCACCCATCACCAGCCTATCCCATTCCCCCAACCCCTCCCCTCTGAAGCCCTCAGTTTGTTTCTCAGAGTCCATAGTCTCTCATGCTTCATTCCCCTTCTGATTACCCCCCATTTCTTTATCCCTTTCTTCTCCTACCGATCTTCCTAGTTCTTATGTTCCATAGATGAGAGAAACCATATGATAATTGTCTTTTTCTGCTTAACTTATTTCACTTACCATTATCTCCTCCAGTGCCGTCCATGTTGCAGCAAATGTTGAGAACTCGTTCTTTTTTATAGCTGAGTAATATTCCATTGTATATATGGACCACATCTTCTTAATCCAGTCATCTGTTGAAGGGCATCTCAGCTTCTTCCACGATTTAGCTATTGTGGACAATGCTTCTATGAACATTGCAGTGCATATGGCCCTTCTCTTCACTCNCATATGATAATTGTCTTTCTCTGCTTGACTTATTTCACTTAGCATTATCTCCTCCAGTGCCGTCCATGTTGCAGCAAATGTTGAGAATTCGTTCTTTCTGATAGCTGAGTAATATTCCATTGTATATATGGACCACAGCTTCTTAATCCAGTCATCTGTTGAAGGGCATCTCGGCTCCTTCCATGATTTGGCTATTGTGGACAATGCAGCTATGAACATTGGGGTGCATATGGCCCTTCTCTTTACTACGTCTGTATCTTTGGGGTAAACACCCAGTAGTGCAATGGCTGGGTCATAGGGTAGTTCAATTTTTAACTTTTTAAGGGACCTCCACACTGTTTTCCAGAGTGGCTGTACCAACTTGCATTCCCACCAACAATGTAGGAGGGAACCAACTTGCATTCCCACCAACAAACAATTGTTGTTTCTTACCTTGTCAATTTTTGCCATTCTAACTGGCGGAAGGTGGTATCTCAGTGTGGTTTTGCTTTGAATTTTNTCCATTGTATATATGGACCACAGCTTCTTAATCCAGTCATCTGTTGAAGGGCATCTCGGCTCCTTCCATGATTTGGCTATTGTGGACAATGCAGCTATGAACATTGGGGTGCATATGGCCCTTCTCTTTACTACGTCTGTATCTTTGGGGTAAACACCCAGTAGTGCAATGGCTGGGTCATAGGGTAGTTCAATTTTTAACTTTTTAAGGGACCTCCACACTGTTTTCCAGAGTGGCTGTACCAACTTGCATTCCCACCAACAATGTAGGAGGGATCCCCTTTCTCCACATCCTCTCCAACAATTGTTGTTTCTTGCCTTGTCTATCTTTGCCATTCTAACTGGCGTAAGGTGGTATCTCAGTGTGGTTTTGATTTGAATTTCCCTGATGGCTAATGATTTTGAACATTTTTTCATGTGTCTGTTAGCCATTTGTATGTCTTCATTGGAAAAGTGTCTGTTCATATCTTCTGCCCATTTTATGATTTGTCTCTTTGTTTATTGTGTTTTGAGTTTGAGAAGTTCTTTGTAGATCTTGGATACCAGTCTTTTATCTGTAACATCATTTGCAAATATCTTCTCCCATTCCGTGGGCTGCCTCTTAGTTTTTTTGAATGTTTCCTTGGCTGTGCAGGAGCTTTTTATC